>NC_044909.1:4823071-4933565 GCF_001633185.2 Quercus lobata | reverse complement strand
CCCCCCCCCCCCCCCAAAAAAAAACCATTTATTTCTTCTCCCTCTCTTTCTATTTGTTCTCCTCCCTCTCACTGCCTCTCTGTACTTTATTTTCAAAGGTTAGATCTCTTCTCTCATTTTATAATTTATTAATCAAATTATACCCATCTTTGACACAATTCAAAAGATACAATGAACGGCCAAAACTGATTTAAACTTCTTAACCTCTTGCGATTGCCGCAACAGTTGTTTTTATTCTTCTTACACACGTATAAGGATATCGGAGAGTAAGTGGTGGACGAGCAAGAGTCAAAGTTGTTGTTCTTTCCGTCTCCTCAATACTCAGTCTCCACTCCCATTTGAGCCAACTCCTCCAAGGTCACTCTCTCTCTCTCCGACTAAATCCATTTTAGTACGAATAGCATTAGATATTCCTGAATCTTTTTAACTTTTATTTATTTTTACTAATTGGTTTATATTTGAATTGCTTTTAGTTTGAGTATTGTTGGTTCAAAAGTTGATTTGGATTATAATAGTCTAATCACACCTTTGAATTTGTTCAATTAATTGGGTTTGTTCGTTTGTTTCCATCTCATTAATTTTTTAATATAATTTCTTATTATGATTTTGTAGTCGATAAAGGTAATCGTAAATGTGCACACAAAGATGGATGGAGAGAGATTAAGAGAGGAATTCTAGGACTGTCAAACTACTACCATGTCAAATCATCACCCACCTTCAACCCTGCCTCTTGACACCTTCATAGACTGCAAGAACCACTACCTGTACAGGTATTTTTAACAACAAAAATTTGTGTTAAATATTATTTAGGTTTTGTTATTTGTTAGTTTTTTTTTTTTTTTAAAGATTTAATTTTGTGAAAAATAATTATTAATATAACTCATATTTGTAGTCTAATTATTGTGTTGATGGTTTAATTAGGCCGACAACTGTTCACAGCTACTTATGCTTCACTGTCATCATTCTTTTGAACCCTTGGAAGGGTGAGCTTCAGTAATTTGAAATAAAATGATTTAAAAAGAAGATAAAGTTTTTCACTTACCAAAAAAAAGGAAAGAAGATAAGGTTTTAGTCAATAGGCTTTCTATGTTGCTCCTATGGTCATAAGGCTAATCTTCATTTTCCAGTATTCAAACTAACATTATTGCTGCTGTGTGCTGCTATACTAAGGCCTGGTGCTGCTATTTGTGAAATTTTGTTGTTGTTGTTGTACATGCTAATATGCATTATGCTTCTATTGTACTTAGTGTTAGTTGAATTGTGATAATTGGTAATTGTTGGCATTGTACTAGGAATTGATGCAAAGTCCAGGATGTTTTGGTAGTTATTGGCAGATTCTTAAAAAAGCACTTAGTGAGAAATATTAACATAGGTTGTGTTTGTTTGCTTCATGTTAATAGAAGGTTGCAAGGAAATTCAAATGTTAATAAAAAGTTGGCCTCTTAAGAGTGTGCCACCTCAGCTTTGGAGTCTTCACAATTTTACACCTCAACAATATTTTTAATTTTAATTTTTAGCACGGTATTTTAGTTAAATATTTTACGTAGTTTGAACTTAGAACTACTTTGAACCCGATAATGCACTCCCCCTCTCTCTATCTCTGTAACCTCAATAGGCTATGGCTGCTATCGTGATTTCAAATATCTCTAATAGCAACCTCTGAGGACAACCATCCAAAGGCAAGATGGAATGTGGGGTATCGCTGCAAGTGTTGCCTTGAAAAGAAAAGACTGTAGTTGATTCAAATGCTCCAGCTACTGCTTGCAGTGCACACAAGACTGAGACAGGGCTGATGAATAACTTTATATGTAATAACATTATAACCTTATTTCACAAAGATCAAGGTCCTTAATGTTTTTCTTTTAATATGTTTTTTTATTTATTTAAATGGATGTAGTTTTTTTAAAGATATGTAAAGCATTCTTGTGGTTGCATGTTGTGCTCCCTTTCTACTGTTTATTAATTGCACCATATATGACTTTTCAAATGATACTCCTAAATGTGATTTTTAAAGCACATTGATGATGACAAGAACAAGGAATAAACAACTAGGATTACCAGGATTTTGCAAACAGACTGAATAATAGAAGGGATTATGTTAAAAAAAATGATAGAGACCTTAAATTTCATGAAAGAAAGGATGCAATTGATAATAGACGTAGGATGCCTACCAGTAGTTTGAGGTTGTTAACTAAAGGTACAAATAAGTAATATAAAGTTAGATGTTGTTTTTAACTTTGTACTTAGGTAGAACACAGCAATCGAATTTCTCATATTGGTGTAGTGTTTTAAGAGATTTGAACTTCGATAAATACTCATGTATTATTTAACAATCTTAAAATAAATAAATAAATAACACTATTTTGGAACTTAGTTATTAATTTTCTCGTGCATCGCACTGGTTAGTGACTAGTTATATATATATGGAGGAAGATTTCAAAATTTTGATGGATGGGGGAGCTCGGCCAACCATTCGTGTTTATAATTTATTAAAGACACCACTACAAAATACAAGGACTATAGCAACGTTTTCAGGATCTATGATGACGTTTTGCAAGCGCTGCTATAACCCCCATAATTTGTAGTTGCATCATTAATAATTTATAAACACTTGGGATTAATAATTTATAAACACGTAGACATGCACAAAAAATCTTAGAAGATTACTATCGGACAAGATAATTTAGATGTATATACTATGAGTTTCTAATCCCATATATATACTGTATATAACGACTTTTCTATCAACTTTTCTGTTTTGTGAAATTCAAACTAAGATAGTCGTCGGAATATGTAGCACTTTAATTTTAAGGTATTTGATGAGTGCGATATATATTTTTCGGCTACATCATCTTTATATATATTCAACATATATCATAAAGTAAAATCTAAAATTTTCTTCAAGAGATATAATGTTAGATCCCATTTGTTCAATCCATTTGATGTAGTGGAAGTTCAGGGATTGTAGGCAAATGTATTTATAGGGAAAGAACTGTGGGGGAAAGAGAGAAGCAAAAAGCTGGCAAAATCCATTCAATGATTTATTAAGGAAAACAAAGAGTCTTGAGTCTTTCAATTAACCTTAACTCTCGGTTAAAGGCTAATATATAACAGCTAATATTTTATTATTGTCTATAAAATTTGTAGTTAAAACAGCACTACTTACGTAGCTTCAGGACGAGAGTAATATTTATTAGGCTAAAATGTAAAACACTTTTTAAGTTTCACTAGAATTCATTTTTTATATTTTAAATATTTTAAATTTGCTCTTGTTCATTTCAGTTTTTTAAGTTTCAAGCTTATTCAACTAATTAAGGTCTCTCTATCAATTTCCATTAAAATTAAATAATAAAAAAACATTCTAGAAAATATTTTTTAATCATTAATTCGATTTTTTTAATTAAAAAAATTTTGATGAAAAAATTAAAATTTTGGACAACTAACCTTAACATTTAGCAGAAGTTAACAGATAGACTTTAATTAAATAAACTTGAAACTTAGAGCATTGAAATGAATGGAAGCAAAGTCAGGGGACTAAAATAAAGTCTATTGAAATATAAAGAATGAATTTTGCATTTTAGACTATTTATTACATATCAATATACTCCATCTGTTCTAATTTGTTTGTCCTGTTTGAAAAGTCAAACTTTTTAAAGAAATATCATTTATTGTCTTGTCTGCTTTATAAAAATGTATAAGTTTACAAAACTACCCTTAAATAAATTTATTAACTTTTTTTAAAAAGAGTTATTCTTAATGAGGCAACTAAAAAGTTTTTTTTTTTTTTTTGAGAGATAATTACAACATGCTGCTAACTCCGTAACTTGAACCCTTTCTCTCCTAGACCCCTCAAACACTTTGTGCATAGAGAGGTGCCAATTCAGTTACAAAGCCTTTGACGAGACAATTAAAAAGTTGGTCCAATTAGATTGATTTTTTAAATATTTGTTAGTTTTCTTTTCAAATAGTTTTGAAAATAAAATAGGGGGATAATAGGAACATTAGTAAATTAATTAATTTTATTTTTAGAAACAGGATAATATTTTGGGACATCTCAAAATGGAATAGAGGACAAACAAACTGGGACAGATGGAGTAATAAATAGCCAATCAATTAGCCAATCCAGTGACTTCATGTAAATGAAATATATAGTGCAAGAATGAAATATAAGTTACCAAAATGTTGAAGCCTACCTAAGGTGAATTATATTGACAATGAGAGGAGTTTTTTAGGAGTACTTTAATGAGACCATTTACTCTTGAATTAAATAAAAATATTTATGCAATAAACTTTACAAATGTCAAATATGTATAAGTAATTTATTTATTGAGGAGTATTTTGTTTCTCAAAAAAAAAAAAATTTATTGAATAGAATTTAAGGAGACTAATTATGACGTGTCAAATATTTATTACATGGACAAATCATTGTTTGCCATATGGTGTTGTAGATTTACGTTACTCTAAAAGATGACACGTTCCTTGTTATAGGTTTTGTAAGGACACAATTCTCTGGCGGCCCAATAAGGATGTTAGGCTCACGCATGAAAGATCCCTCACAATATGATTTGTAGAGAGTGGGCTTGAAAAGCTAGCCGTTGGTCACGGGGCGATGTTCCGGGCTCGATTTTAGAGGGATTCCAGTAAAAGAAAAGAGTTGGGTTTGACCATTTAAGCCGTGAAGCGTGGCGTCCACTGTGATTGGGCTCCTCGGACTTGGTCCGAGGACCATTAAGGTCTTCCCAAGTTACCCGACGGCGGGTCCTTTTATGGTCTGCACATGTTATTAGGGTGTTTCCCCCTATGGAGTCTTTCTTTTTTGGAGATCGCCCCCCCCTCCATCAGATTCATTTGCTTCTTCTTTTATACTAGCCTGCATTCGCTGTCCTTCGTCCACGTGTATGGTCAATCTTTACAAAACTGACATTTGTCCTATCAGTCCAATCCCGGAATTGTTGGGGATGGTTGATAAAGCTGGAGAGTACGGCTCTGTCAGGGGCAGCGCATTGAATGGCAATGAGAGCAGCTGTCCCGGATATTCCTTGATTCTTTTTTAAGTTTGGCCCTATACCAGTTTTACCCTTCTTCTTCTGGGGTAGGTGCTCTGTATTGTAGAGCTTGGGCCGTAGTTCTCCTTGGCTCGGGCTTTCGGACTCTCTAAGGGCGAATGGGCCTGGCCCATAAATTATTTGGGCCCCATAATAGCCCCTCAAAACCCTGCTATCCGACTTCTGGGTTGGAAAGGAGGGTTTTGGTAAACCCGGGCCTTTAGTATGGCTTATTTAGTTCAGCCCCGCATTAATGTGGGCGGTTTTCCACCTGTCCAGGAAGTTAGCCGGTCTTCAAGGAATTCCCTTTAATCTGCTCGTGATCTACTCCTGCCGCTTGGCTATCCCAGACGCGCCCTTAATGACTCCCCTTTACGAGGCTCATTTATGTCCGGCGACTCATCTGATAAGGTGGGGAAGTGGAACGGACACCTCTTTTTTCTTTAGATTCTTTTGGAAATTTGAATGCATTTAATACCCCCCGTTTTGCTCTTCTTATAAGAAGGCAAGCAGGAGGCCATCACTTTCGTGCAGACCCCTTTCCATCCTTCTGAGATCTGAAACCCATAGCCTCCTTTAGCATTTGCTTAACCCGATTGTTATACACCATATCATTATACGTTTACCATAACGAATGATGAAGGAACCATGCCCCTCCTCAAAACACCATGTTCTGATAAAGCTTGAAATGGCTCGGTCAGGGCAAGGATGGCGCAGACTTAAGATATGTCCCGCCTCTCTTTCAGCCAAAATCCGAAGCAGGGGCTCATCACGTCAAACTTTCGGCGTGACTGAGTCGAGAATACCCAATGTCAGCACCACCTGGCTCCTCACGAGCATACCTAACACGGCACCAGTGTGTTAGGAGTCAGGGCTGGGGCAGAGGCTAAGTGCTTCTGCTTCTCCCTCTCTTTGTTCACTGGTGCCCTCCCCCGCCTTCCTCTCCTAGTCTTCCCAGCACCAGCTCCGCCCTGGTGTTGTTCTTTTCCCTCTTTTGCTCCTCTCTTTGTCTTTTCATCTCTTCCCCTCTTCTTCTCCTCCTTCTCTTACTCATGTCCTCCATCTTCTTCATTCATCTCCTCCATCTTCTTCATTGATTTCTTCCTTACTATTTCCTTCTTCTTCACTTTTTTTTTTTTGAAGTGGGTCCTTCTCTTAATATGAGCAACAATAGGGCAGAGATTGGAGAAACTTTGAAGACGAGTTTAAAAGGCGACTGACCATTTACTTATCTGTACTGTGGATGTTAGTGCTGCCTCGGCAGCCCCTCTTTTGTATAGGCTTGTTGAGGCCCCTTTTTGTACATTGTAATAATTTTTCATATTAATAAAAAATTGTTGTCATTTCATTTCGCATATTCTGTCTCTTTGTTTTTATAAATGTGCAAGTGCTGTTCGACTCAATAATATCGCATCTAAATCAATGACGACTAAGACCAAAATACTTAATAATAAAAAGATGTGGCCATAACTTTAATAGAAGTGCTTGGCACAATAAGGCAGACCAGTAAAAAGTAATACTTACCCCCTGCTAGCCGAGGAGAGAAACGAAGGCTTGATGCCATGTGAGGAATAACCATTTGAAGACATACCACCCACTAAATGAACAGCCCTCTTAGGCCATTGAATACTGGGGCGTTCCACCACCTTCCTTACAACTTGTTGTCCTTAACCTTTTATGGTGTTTAAGCCGTGGGTCATGTGATCTGACATTTTTATCAAGTAACCCACCTTATGAAATCCAAACCTTTTCTTATCCGAGTAGTTGATTTCCCCATTGGCTTGGGTCCGAGGACCATGCAAGGCCTTGGTTCTATCCAGAACTCGTAATAATAAATATTTTTGTACTTGGTTTCCCCATAGGCTTGAGTCCGAGGACCATACAAGGCCTTGGTTCTGTCCAGAACTTTTTTTTTTTTTTTTTTTTTTTTTTTTTTTTTTTTATGCACTTGGTCTTTCCTCAGGTGTCTCACAAGCTGCCGAGCAGGAAGTTGTCCTCGGCAACGGTTATTCCTTGGTGTGGGCCACAGTCCGTGGGCTTCCATGCAGAACGGGCCTGGGCCGCGAATTTACCAGGCCCACAAATTAAGAGCATTTCCGTAGTCTTTGGTCACGCGGTAGTACTGTTTATGTACTTGGTTTCCCCATAGGCTTGAGTCCGAGGACCATGCAAGGCTTTGGTTCTGTCCAAAACTTGTAAAATTTCTTTTATGTACTTGGTTTCCCATAGGCTTGAGTCCGAGGACCATGCAAGGCCTTGGTTCTGTCCAAAACTTGTAAAATTTCTTTTATTCGGTTTACTTTTCGACCATAAGCCCCTATACCAGGGCGGGGAAAGTTGGCTTGAGGCCGGAAGCCCCTAGAGATGCCCGCGCCCTTGGCACTATAAGGTGTAGCCCCTAGCAGAATCTTATGCCGGAGCAACAACTGTATGTCGCCGGAGTCGGAGGAGGCCCCAGGAATTTCTGCTTGCTAGAGAGCTGACTCCACCGCCACCTGCGCCAACGCGCAAGCTTTCCCACAGACGGTGCCAATTGTAAGGACACAATTCTCTGGCGGCCCAATAAGGATGTTGGGCTCGCGCATGAAAGATTCCTCACAATATGATTTGTAGAGAGTGGGCTTGAAAAGCTAGCCGTTGGTCACGGGGCGATGTTCCGGGCTCGATTTTAGAGGGATTCCAGTAAAAGAAAAGAGTTGGGTTTGACCATTTAAGCCGTGAAGCGTGGCGTCCACTGTGATTGGGCTCCTCGGACTTGGTCCGAGGACCATTAAGGTCTTCCCAGGTTACCCGACGGCGGGTCCTTTTATGGTCTGCACATGTTATTAGGGTGTTTCCCCCTATGGAGTCTTTCTTTTTTGGAGATCGCCCCCCCCCTCCATCAGATTCATTTGCTTCTTCTTTTATACTAGCCTGCATTCGCTGTCCTTCGTCCACGTGTAGGGTCAATCTTTACAAAACTGACATTTGTCCCATCAGTCCAATCCCGGAATTGTTGGGGATGGTTGATAAGCTGGAGAGTACGGCTCTGTCAGGGGCAGCGCATTGAATGGCAATGAGAGCAGCTGTCCCGGATATTCCTTGATTCTCTTTTAAGTTTGGCCCTATACCAGTTTTACCCTTCTTCTTCTGGTGGGGTTTTGGATCTGCCGAGGACTGAGTTGTCCTCGGCTACATCACAAAACTGTTAGGTGCTCTGTATTGTAGAGCTTGGGCCGTAGTTCTCCTTAGCTCGGGCCTTCGGACTCTCTAAGGGCGAATGGGCCTGGCCCATAAATTATTTGGGCCCCACAGGTTTTGTCAAAGGGACACATATTATCATTTTGTGCATTCATTAGTTTTGAAATTCAACTTTTATAAGAGCATTCACATTAGTCTCTTCAAATATTTAGCTAAACTAATCCAAAAAACTCTACTTTTACTAGTTTAGCTATTTATTAATTATTTTCATACATATATATCAGTCTCAATACTTTATCAATATTGAAATTTAATGTAGTAAGGATAGAGGCTCACTATATATAGAGATGAGACTATCTTCCTTAAAAACTTTAGTTAATTTAGTAAGGCTGATATACGCTTGTTTTGGTTGAATTTAGATAAATTTTTGCTAAAATATTAAATTGGTGAGACTGAAATGAATATTCTAATATAGAACTGAGATGATTTTTTTAGGAGTAATTTAATTGGATTAATTTAAGCAAACCATTTACTCTTGAATTAAATATAAATATTGGTTTTTATTAGAGAGTTTCAACCTATATGACATTTATTTCCAATAATTTCTTTTTATCATCAGACCAAGACAACAATTGGTTTTCGATTCTATTTAACTCAACTGGTAAAGTCACTTGTCATAGAATAAGAGATTTGAGGTTCTTATATTATTATTATTATTATTATTATTATTATTATTATTATTATTATACAAAATAGTGGTTGGACAAACTAAAATAAAAAATTTCATATATAACAATCTAAATGATTTATATTTTCATTTGTTTCAAGTAAACTTATATTTATTTTACGAGTAGCTATTTTATATTTTCAAATATATAAACATTATATATAAACATAGTAAAATTTTAGTTATGTTTATTTGCAAATGTATTTCATGCATATAAATGAGGTTACAAGTTAGTGTTAAATGAATAATACATATTTTTCTTTCAAAGAGGAGTAATACATGATAGCAATTAGAAGATGAAGTGAATGGTTAAATTAAAGAAATCTCAAAAAATGCAATAATTGGCAAAATGTGATGTTGTTAACTTTTTATAATAATAAAAAAAAATCGATAGAATTTCAACTTCTTACTTTGTGATTTATTAGAGAGTGAAGGAACAACAAACCAATAAACCTAGTGCAAAGTACATGTCATATTCTTATACATGTGTAACTCTTTCTCATTACTTAAAACTCCACTCTACTACTACAAGAGTTAGGTCATTTTGTAGCTGTACTTTGGGTTAAGTAATGTGTTTAAACTTGATGAGAAAGTGTAATTAAGTGTGTGTATTTAACAGTTAGTTAAAAAAAAAAAAAAAAAAAAAAAAAAAAAAAAAACTAGAACATGATAATTAAATTTAGAAACCATTTTACTTATATCATTACTAGCTTCTGAGCATGAGCTCACGTGCGTGCTCAAAGACTTTTCTATTTTTTTGGGTAAAGATTAATAATTTGCATCTATTATAATTTAAAAAAATATATTTTTTATATTTTTCAAACAAATAAAAATGATAAATTTTAGAGATAAGCAGTAACTATAATATATTTCTTTTTTGAACATGAAGTTAAAAAATCCTAATTTTTTTTTTTTAAAATTCAAAATGAAATTTATTATTTGACATTTATAACCCTATTTTTGAATGGAGTTATCTTTCAATAATGAGGACATTTTTAAACCACAAAAAAATCTAGTTGAATGAGAGATATCCTCTTATATATAGTATAAGTATGCTATAAATTAAGCCTTTCATTCAAGAAAAAGCTTACATTTGAAAATACAAATTCTTTGATCTTCTGTTTTATTAGAAACTACATCTTGATGGAACAAAATATGTTTTCGGTTAAAACTGTTTCCACAATTGTAAAGGTTATGATACTCTCATGGCTGATTTTTAACAGCAAGCCTGTTGAAGCGACAAGGCCTTTGGTTGTTATGAAGTCAAATAAATTTGAGACAGTCAAGGTGTCAGTTTCAAAAGATCGAGCCAAGGTTCATCCTTCTGGGCCAAATCCATGTACCTACTTGCCTGATCCAGGTAAAGGTTCCGGTTGCCATCCTTGAAGATAATATGGAGCTTAATTAGTAATTTGCTCGTCTGTGGAGTTTGTGGTCAAGTTTATTAATTCCGAATTGTAAGAATAAATAAAATTGTTATGTAGTAGAAAGAAAAGGCAACATAGCTCTAGCTACTTGCCAAATATCTGTTTTCTGTTTAAGCCTACGAGCTTACGTACGTAGGCAACTTCATCGTCCTGTTGTTTTTCTTTTTTGTACAATTACGATCATAAAATTAAGATTTAAATTTTAAATGTTTTCGTTTCAAATTTATTGATTTTAGATATTATTTCGAATCTAAGACTTTTAAATTAAAGGTTTTAAATCTTTGATAGATTTAGCTAAATCTAAGTCGTTAATCTTATAAAACTATACAAATAAAATATTTGAATTTGATTCCTCAAATCCAAATTCATGGGCTCAAATTCTACTATCCAAACGCACCAATAACGTTGGTTTGACAAGTGACACGACAAGAAAAGAAAGGTATCCAAACATGGGTTTTCTAATTCTGTGCTGAGATTTTTGTCAAAAGATCAAGTACGATGGCTCTGAGTCTGACCACTATAAGCCTCTGCCATCATGGCTCATGGCCATCAAGGGACAAATTTACGACGAGCTCAGCAGGTGTTTTGGATTTCTGGGTACTTACCGTACTTTGAATATCTTTTGTTCGTTTAGGGTTTATTTTGTCTTTTGCTTTGGAGTAATACGTAGAACTGAGTTTGAGCATCTGGTTTTTTTTGTTTGTTTGTTTGTTTTGTTTTGTAACTAATGGTATTAGCCCATATGTGATGAATTGTTTAGAGAGGTTTTGAGTTTTGGGTTTCTGGGCATGCGAAAAGTTATGGAACTTCTGGTTTTTTTGGCCAATATGCTTGACTGTATATGTTTATTGAGTTTTGGGTGTGTTAAATTTGTTGATTTTTTTTTAGGGGGAGGCGTGGTTTTGGGTTGCCTGGTGCTTTGACATAGGGTAATTATATACACAAGAGTTAAACCTAAATGAGTATTCACACTAACAGAAGCATCACTGCACAGGTATGCACACCATGTATCTCATGTGTTGCGATACAGTTTTTAAAAACCTAATCGCCCCTTATAAACCACTATCCTTATATTAAAGATCTTATTTTTGTTGGTTGTAACATATATCTGGCCAATATGCTTGACTGTATATATTTATAAGTTTGTGGTGTCAATATTATTCATCCATGGACATTAGTTGATATCGAATAAATATCATTCATGTAGATGACTGATTAGGTAGAAATCTTATTGTAGAAAACTGCTCTCCAGAATGTTTAATCTGAACATTTTTTTTTTATTCTTACCTGTTGTTAGCCTCCATAGTTACAAGCAATGCTGAAATCACCTTGATGGAGCTATTGCTTGCAGCTATGAGATATTTTGTTTTGTTTTTGTTTTTGTTTTTTGTTTTTTTTTTTTGCTTTTGTTTTTGTTTTTGTTTTTTTGTTTTTTTTTTTTTTTTTTTTTTTTTTTTTGTTTTTTTGTTTTTTTTTTTTTTTTTTTGTTTTATAGTTTTTTTTTTTTGCTTTATTTTATAGTGTCTTAAAAAAAATTACGATTGTTAAATCAATGTTTGCTGCAAACATTGACAGAAGCTTAGATGTGTACATACGATGATCAATTTTTGCATTGCATACCATTACACCATAACCATCATATTTGATTACTTTTACATATTTAGATTGCCAAACATCTATAGTTCGTCATACAATTATAACTTGAGTGTATGCCTTTCTCGGCTACTTTTGTGAGTTGCTGTATAAAAACTGATTTGGAATTTCAGTGTTATAGTGATCCTTAACTTATAAGATGCATGTTCATGGTGTTTTAATGCTTTACTAGTCCCTCTCTATGTGGGTTCAATGGTAATTTCTTATACTTATTATGTTAAAGTTCTTTCTGTCACTACTTTTGGTTGTAATATCTATGATCATGTTATATAGAAGGTTGTGTTTTTGCCAAAATTTAGTGCAAGGGAAATCAGGCGGAGATGGCGTAAGTCATTTCCAGCTGATGGGACTAAGAGTGATGATTGTATAAGTGTGTTTACATGACTAATGGCCTGTTTGGAAGTTTAAAAAAGGAGGGAGAGTAGAGTAGAGGGAGAGAGAGTAATTCAATTACCTTATTTGGAAGTTTTTTACGGAAGGAGGGGGAGGAGTTTGGAGGGGTTTGGAGGGGTTTTAACCACCTCTAACCCCTCATTTTTAATTCCTCCAAATTAGAGAAATTTGAAGGGAGAGTAGAGTAGATAAATTATTAACTAGATAAATTTCTCAATTTACCATTTCTAAATTAATAATAGACCAATGTTGCAAATCTATTTTCAAATAGGGGTAAATTTGTCTATTTTAATCATTTCTTCTTATATCTATCCTAATTTTTAAAACATCCAAACAAGGGGAAGGGCTAATTACTCCTTTCCTCCTTACTAATTTTAAAAACATCCAAACAAGGTGGAGGAGAATTATTCCCCACTACTCTCCTCCCTCTCTAAACTTCCAAACAGGCCATAAGTCTAGTTTGCAACTTAAGCTTGTATGTGTGAATGTGTCTCTCTTTGTTTCTCTCTTAAAATGAGGGTGCACATACACACACAAACAAACCTATCAATATTGATAATGCAAGATATTAGTGAGCTCATCATCAAAATTAAGAAGCTTTGGAAGATCTATAAGGAAGAAAAAAGCTTTCAAAGTGTATAGGTATGGTGTCAGCCAAGATCCTTCAATGATTAAATTAGAACCTCACAAAATATCTCAAAAGTATAAGAGTTCAGATTTTTCTAATGTACCCTTAATTGAATGAGGTCTAGTATTTATATTGGGGGGTTTTTAGTGGGTCTCATTCTTTTGTGCACTTTCTTAATGGTAGGCATTTTGGCTAAGTGAACTTAGTGTGAGCGAATTACATGGAGGTTGGTCCCATGTTTTGAGATAGTGATTTATGGTGTAAATTTTGTTTGTGGTATCCAAGTATGATTAAATTTGTTTGAGTGTAAATTTTCTTTCAGTGGTTCCTTTTTTGACTAGTCTAAAACTTGAGGACTCACCTTTAATAATTTTCTTCCTTTGTTCCTTAGTTCTCTCCATTGTAATTAATTTTTTTTTAGTTTTTTTTTTTTTAATCTCTTTTTGTAATCTTTGATCTGCCTTAGGCTCTTTTTGCATAAGATAGCTTCTTGAATATACATCTTTCTTTCTTATTTTTTTTTTTAAAAAAAAAAAAAGTCTTGTGGATGGGCATGATGTGTAGACGACTAGCATGCCATGGTCGGCTAATTATAAGCTTATGTGGAAATAGGAGACATTCTCTTATGTTGGATGACCCGAAACGATATGAATTATCGAGACTCTAATTGAGTTTTCCATTTTATTCCATATCAAATATGTTTATGTTATTCCTTTATTGGGCTGACTTAAGGAATTAAATCGAATGTGTTGACAAGCAGTTGAGGAGAATGTAAAACAAAATGACTTTAATTTTGTCATGTCCGAATATCTTGATGTTATTTCTTTATTTGATTGACCTAAGATATTAAATCCAATGTGTTTACAACATGGTTGTTAGGATCCCAGTCAGGCTATATTACCAAATCGATCCAAATGGTAGTAAAATTATTTAAAGGGTGGAGTCAAGGTTGAATTGTGACCTGGATCATGGGATTCAGGAATGGTGCCAGAACTTTGAGTTAAGAGGGCAACTCGGACCTCTAGTTCGGCGGCTTTTTAGCTGCAAAGGTGTTTTTTTTTTTTTTTTTTTTTTTTTTTTTTTTTTTTTTTTTTTTTTTTTTTTAATGTGTGCGTCTGCTGAATAAAGACAAAATTATTCTATTTAAAACTTTTTAAAGGGCCAGTTGTTTGTTTGAGTAAAATTGATTAATTGAACTTAATTTTTTTTAGCTTTGCTATTGGTGATTTTTGTTGTTGCACAAATGTTTTTGGGCTAGTATATGTTGTTTTAGATTTTTTTTAATGGCCTTTAAAATAAGGAAAATGCTAGAGGTATATTGCTGATATAGTATATGTTGTTTTAGATCTATAAATTTTTTTTAATGGCCTTTAAAATAAGGAAAATGTTAGAGGTATATTGCCGATATAGTGAGTGATTATTGGTAAGTAAAAAAAATGATGTAAGTGATAGGCCTAGATGTAAACCAATAAAAATTTATATCTCAACAGTTTATAAAAATATTATAGATAAATTTGTAACTGTAACGTTACTCTAAAAAGAATTAATGATATTGTTAAGAGGGCAAAATGTAATTTTATAGAATAAAATTGCTAAAATTAATGCATATATATATTAATATATATATATATATATATATATATCTATTTTTTTTTAACTTAGGGGAGGCCATTGCCCCCCGGTCAATTAATACCTCCGTCCCTTATGGGATTGCATGGATCGCGATCCCAAGCCAATCCTAGAGGATTCCTCCGTAAGGAATAATACTTTTGGGGGTTTTTTTGGGGGTTTAATCTTTATGAAATATTTGGATTTACACTTTTGTTCGTTTTCTCTAATGAAATGCATTGTACAGCCAAAAAAAAAAAAGTTACACCCAATAAGAGAGGATGTATATTAGGTGTTTGTATAGCATATTTCCTAGTCGTGGGCTTTCCTTTCTATCATATTTCCACTTCCTCCATCCCTCCTCGTGGTCAATGATGAAGAATTTTGAGTGTCTCTAATCTTTTTAACTTTTATAAAATAAAATAATAATAAAAAAAAAATAAGAATGAAAGAAAGAATATTGAGAGTCAATGACGAAGAATATATTGTGTTTTACTCAGAAAAAGATTTGAGTAATTCTTTATTTGGAATATACCATAAGGTCCGTTTAATCACATTTATAAGGGGCCTATTGAGATCCTTGGGTGAGTCTATTGTCATTATTGGGGGGGGGGGGGGGTGTGTGTGGAAGAAGAGAAGTCTTTTGTCACGTTTTGTTGGGTTAAAAGGTAATGTAATGCTCTGGCTTATAAATGCTGCAAGTGGTTAATGACAAATAATTTTGTTGGATCTATCCCCCAGTGTTTACCTTGGGGTTGTTTGCTTTTCTTTCGTTGTTGTACAGTTAGTTGATCATATCTTTATATTTAAACATGAAAAATAGCATTTGTTCTTAAGAGAAGCTAAAAGATACCAACAAAAAATTGTAATTTTTGCAAATAGGATCGGTTCAATTGACAAACACATCTTCGACAAGACAAAAGATTGAACACAAGCATCTTGTTATGTCCAAGAGATAGTACTAGACATACAGGGCGGCGCCACCTTAAGGCCAGGGAGGGTATCCCAGGACCACCCTGACCTGTAATTTTTTTTTTTTTTTTTTATATATATATATATATGATAATTTAAAAAATTTTATTTGTCGACCCTTCAAAAAAAATTTGGGAACATCCTCAGTTTTTTTATACCAATAAAATTAAATTTTGCTCCATAATTTGTTTTACATTTAGTGGATAAATGATTGCTTGGTTGTGCACATTAAAAGAGATATAACTTATAACATTGATAATAAGACTATCATACAACAATTTCAAAATATGAAAACTCGGCCCACAAAAAAAATATGAAAACTCGTAAAAGACAATTATAAATTTTATGTATTTACGTGTTTTTTTTTATTAGTGTTGTCGTCAATATATGAATTTCTCTTTTTATTAGATTATATAATCCATGCTTCTTAAGGAACACTTTGAAAAAAATTCCTAGAGCCGCCAATGTAGACATACATTTCTAGAAGTCACTAAACATAAAACCATGCATGGTTACATATATTTTACACAAAAACTATAAGAACAAAGTCATTATAGGGTATTTGGGAGCCAATTTATAAATGATCTATACAGATAGAGATAGTTGGAAACCTGATTTGCTGATGAAGTGAATTTGCATTTGTGTGGAAACTCACTAAACTTCCCTAACTCACAATCATATGTACACACAGCATGATAGTTGGTCGTTAGTCACGTTCCAAAAATATAGTTCTTTGATTCTTTCTCTCTTTTATCTTCTCCGAAACTGCACTACCCTCAGTAACCAACCTCAATAGTCTGCTTTCTCAACAAAAACAAAAACCTCAATAGTCTGCATTGCTGTCACTATTTCCTCGCCCGTTAGTTCCCTCCTCTTCGCTATTAAAGGGGATGCTGGGTTTATAATACGTAAGGGGTATTAGAATAATAATTAAGTAATTGAATTCATCCTTTATATATTAATCAATATTTTAAGTATTTGGTACTACTGATAACCTATCATAACCATTACCTTGGACTTTATATCTGCCGTTTGTGACTGTCGCTAATATTTTCATTTGGATAATATTTTAATTTTGATGCAAACAAAGGAAGGTCTCAACTAAACCACAAAAAAAAGGGAAACAAGCAACAATACAAACAAATGAAACAAAGCCATGACTATATACAGTCCATAAAAGTTCTTGCTGACATTTGAGCGAAAAGCATTTTCTATTGTTTGGCTTGCATGGAAAATCATCAGTATTTTTTGTTATTGTAAATATTTATATAAAATCGAATATATATATAATTATAATTATATATGCTTTCATTTAGGGAAAAAAAAAATTAAAAAGAAGAACCCTAGTAGCGCAGCAGCAACTAATGATCAGTTAGTCAACAATTGATCTATGGAGAGCAGAGGTGAAGAGAGAAAAGTTACCATTGGGAGAATTTTTGTCATATATAGTTTATTATGACAATATGTTAAGTATGTAATGTTTATAAAAATAAAAATAAAAATTTATTTGGACTCTCTTTGAGCTTTGACTTTAACTATATATAGATTTTTATTAAAATGCACCGACACTCCAATATAAGCCCCAAGTTGATTCTACTATACCATCAAAAAAAAAAAAAAAAAAAAAAATTGATTCTAATATATTTTTCATTTGTGACAACGTCATTTTTTAATCTTCTACGCCTTGTAACAGAGCTTGGAAAAAGTTCTTATTGACACCCCCAAACAGAAAGACTTTTGATACCCTTTAAATTACTGAAATTTTGAAACTTCATCTGCATTAATAATCATGTCACATCTTTGAGTAAAACATAAAAAAAACAATAAAATCTTTGAAACTGTTGGACAATCATTCAGAAATGATATGAAATTGGAAACCTTATAATAGTTTGTTTTTTGTTTTCTCTAAAAGTGACTCAGAGATTCAGAGCATTGTGGGAGCAAACACAACCACCAATGGGCCATTACTACAGTGCACACAGCACATGTGCCCAATAAGGGTGCATTGGCATGTGAAGCTAAACTATGTTTCATATTGGCATGTGAAGATGAGCATCACCAACTTCAACTACGGACTTTACTACACACAGTGGACCCTTGTTGTTCAGCATCCAAATCTCAACAATGTCACTCAAGTTTTTAGCTTTAATTACCAGCCGCTCATGCCATACAAATCCACAAGTAAGCCCAACATGACTCTTTAACAATATTGTGAGGCACAGAAAAATAAGTGAAACAAACAAGCAGATTTTGGAAATTGTCTTTTGGTAAAATATGTTGGAAAAACTACCCACCTATTGGTGAGAGTAAAGTCTCTGGTCAACTAAGTGTGAATTTCTCAGATTCTAAAAAAAATATATAAAAAAAAGAAAAAAGAAAAGTGTAAATTTATCAACACAAAGTAAGTGATGTTTAAGCCATAACAAATACCAAGGTTAAACTAGAAAGATATGTAATATGGAATCTAAGAAACAAATTATCAAACAGTAGAGGAGAATATGTGATGTATTCTGATTGTGCTAGAATTTCCTATCCCATGGACAAAAAAAAAAAAAAAGAAAGAACCTATATCTAGACCAGATAAGGCCCAACAAAATACCCCTTTCAAGATGGGAAAGGATGTCCTCCCTTTTAAATCCTCCAATTTTAATCAAGAAGACACATGACCTTTAAAAAATTCATTGGTCTTAAAAAGAAAACCCATGTAAACCTCACAATCAATTAAATGGCACTTGTCTCACATATGCAATTGTACCCACTTAAATTTTAGACTAAATTACGAATTACACCATCTAACCTTGACCAAAATTCAATTTAATTATCTAACTTTACTTTGTTCAATTAAGTTCTTTAACTTTCAAGTATATATAATTCAAGCCTCTTGTTAGTCAATGTCAAATACTAACATAATAGGAAAGTTCCTAGTTGTTATAACCTAGAAGAGCTCAACAAAACTAAGGCTTTTCATTCATACTTGTTATATAAATTTTGTATGGGGGTTTACCTCTAACAGAACACTTGTCACATATCCTGACCTCCTACTGTATGCGACCCAAAATCCACTGCATCTCTATTTACTGCTGATCATGCCCACAAACTTAAATGGCGGGATAGCAACTCTTTAAATGTGTTTTTTAGTCTGGTTGAAAAAATAAAGGAAAAAAAAAATTCTTTGGAAATCCACCTTCCATGCTTGAAAATGGATAAGTATCACTCTAACCATATGTAACAGTGACTATCCTTCATAAAGGGAGCAAAATTACCATTTCATTTTACAAGATTTAAAATACAATCCAAGATGAAATTAAAGGATAGGACAAAGTCAACCAGAGGTAAAAACTAACTCGTGGTTTTGATGGTGCCATAGAGCCTTATTAACCAAGAT
The DNA here is from genome assembly GCF_001633185.2 of Quercus lobata. NCBI lineage: Eukaryota > Viridiplantae > Streptophyta > Magnoliopsida > Fagales > Fagaceae > Quercus > Quercus lobata. The sequence goes on along the minus strand of NC_044909.1, from coordinate 4,914,547 downwards.
AAGAACTATGTCTATCTATTAGTGCGGAAAATGATGGAGAATCAATGTTACCCAAAACAAAAGTCAACAACATATCAACCAAGCAATAAAAACCCAAGTGACATCAATCAATCAAGCATCCACAAGTTCAGCACCCAGACCCAGAGGGAAGCACATCATTAATAAGTCAAATGAAACAATGCTTAATTTAACTTTAAAGTACCTTTTTCATCCCAAGCAATACCACACTGAGCACAATGAACCATGTCAAATGATAATGACGGATATGGAAGCTGTCTCAAAATGAAGTTTCCAATCATTGCTGGAAGACCTCACTCAAGGGCAAATTGGACTTGGCTGCCAGTTGCCTCATAAGCAGCAATACAAACAGCCATTACCTTCAGTGAGAGTAAACGAGCTCCAAAGCCACCAAATCCACAGTCAATATCTAGTACAGTACGCACCTGTAATCAACATAAATAAGTTGAAATATGTAATGCAACTGATACTTCTACTACTTTTTATCAAAAGGAAAAAGGAGAGTAACCCAAAAAAGAAAACCCACAAACCGTAAGGATTCTTTGCTTCAAGTTATGAAGTAAATTATTTAACATTAAGAGAACAACAAAGAATTGCATTAAACAAATTCCATCTTTTTAAAACCCAATGGTGCCCAAAGAGTAACAACTAGAAATTAGATTCCTTTTTTTTTTTTTTTTGGGGGGGGGGGGGGTGTGCAGGGGGGTGGAGGATGGGGATTGGGAGGAACTAAACTTACCCTAGCTTGAAGAAATTCAGAGTCACTTCCTAACCCTATCATCTCCGCAATCTGGCGAGAATAGTCATTAACACCATCAAATGTCAATCCATCCTCAGAGTGAAAAGTAATTTGATTCTCTTCTAGTAACATCAACCTATGGAGAAAATGTAAAAAGGATACATAATCAAATCATTAATTGCTCAGAATCCCAACAAAGAAAATCACATAAAAACCAATTAACATGCAAATAGTAGTGAGTTCTAAAAGCTTTAATCACTTTTGTAGTTAGAGGTACTTTCACACACTGACAAAAAAGTACCTTTTGGTCATGCTTCCAGACGAAAGAAATTGGTCTTTAGTTATCTTCACATTTCCACTCCATATCACGACCCTACTAGTAGGCCACCTCAAGGGAATCTAATAGTCCTTAGGAGGGCAAACTAAACACCGCTCATGATCTCTTGAAACTTCACAATGCTGATCAAACTCCTCCCCATCTTTAAAGCCAGCTAACAAATTTTCTGAAATATTGAAACAAGGAACATTATTTTCTCTTTCTTTGCCACAAAGGCCAAGTTCTCTTTGGCGACTAGCTCTAAGTGAGAGAGACTTCAGCTCCAAATAATCTACTGCTGCCTGCTCCTTTAGCCTTCTATAGTTCAAATAAATGTTTGGTACTGGAGTGGGAGTTACGGAGTCAAATGCATTAGAAGAAGACAATCCTAAAACTGTAATTAGTGCATCCAAGCTAATAAGGCACAAGAGTAACCAGCTGAGCGGCGGTCTAGAGCCGAAAATAACAGATAGTTTACTGAACCAAGAGCTTCTCATGTCCAAATCGTGCAACCCCCTTTAACAATCAAATTAAGAAAATCCCACTAAATAACAAACTCCTTTAACCTATATCTCCAAGAACAGTGAAAACCAAAACCTATCATAACGGACAAAGCTTCTATCTATATTACCATGAATCCGAACAATCCCTACAAACATTGAAATTTGAAAAAACCAACCTTCACACTTCCCAAATACACACACGCAGATCTCTTCCCACCATCAGACTCACATTTCACATTAATGCAATCTCGTACAAATCCACCATACACATACGTGAAATGCAAAATTCAGATTGTTAGCACCCCAAGTATGAACACCCAATAACGGATCAACAATCTAATAACAGAAACAAAAATTCTGAACAATCTATAACAATTAGAATTCCAACTATTGCTGAATTCAAAAAACAAAATTGCATACAACCAACTAATGCCAATTTCTGAAAATTACCACTCTTCTCAATCAACCAGATCAACCTGCAAAGAAGTCAAAAAGTGAGTCACTAACGGTACAATTTCATTCCTGATTAAACCAAAAAACAAAGAAAAACAAGAACCCCACATCAGTTTTTACTCAAAAAAATCCAAATTTTCCTTTCCTTTTCCATGATTCTCAGCAACCCAAAATCGAAACCCTAAACCAAAAATGGGAACCCTAAAACAAAAATCAAAACAAACAATTTAAAAAACTTACTGTTAGTCGACCTTGTGAGACTGTCTTGAGTGAGATTGAGAGTTGGAGAGAGAGAGCGAGAGACCCAAGGCAGCGCCGGTGAGTAGGATTGGTGGTAGAGATAGAGGGCGTGAACAGCTTAGGGTGGCTTAGGGTGTTCGAAGGGCTAAGAGAGAGAGTGGCTGCTTAGAGTAGCGTCCGAAGAACTGATGAGGGGTAATAGTAATACTTCCTTTTTCATTTATACTGGGCTCTAAAGCTGCGTTTAAGAGTTAAACGCGGCCATAGGCACCCCTGAAGCTGCGTTTACGTAAACGCAGCTTTAGGACAGCCCTATAGCCGTGTAAATGCAGCTTTAGGACATATATTTTAAAAATATATATATATATATATATATATTTCAGATGGGGTTAAGCAGAATCCAGAAAAACGCAGCTATACCCATAAGAAACGCGGCTACAGAGCTGATCTTGGGCTACGCGGCTCAAGTATCATGCAAAGTGAAAAATATGTTCTTTTTTATACAACAATATTTATATATAAAAAAAAAAAAAATCGACTCCAAGTCTCCAACATTTATTTTTTTATTTTTTATTTCCGTTTGAATACAGAAAATATTTTCCATTAACTTGCATTTCTCTTTGTATCTGGTAAAGAAATTTTGCTTCAAATATAAACGGAATGTCCATTTCCTTTTGGGAAGGAAAGTGTGGGGTTGGCTACTTGTTTCTCAAGGCCTTTTTGAGCAATCGTGTCATATGGACTTCAAAGCTGCTGGATGTGATTAGTATGAGAAACTCAACATTCATTTTCCGGCAATTTATGGCCTAGGCCCAGTCAATGTGCTATTAATCCCAACAAATCCAACTTGAAGGTTCTTGAAGTTTTGTTCTCCAAGCTTGGCCCGGGAAAATCCTAAGGTGCTAAAACAAATTTCTTGGCCTAATTACTATGGACTTCGGCCAAAATGGGCAAATGCCCTTTTCGTGCAAAAAAATTAGCGTTTTGCCCATTTTTTCCAATTAATTAGGGAAATGTCCTTGTTTTGAAATTCGATTTTCTCAAAATTTAGTTTCAATGTAAAACTTGATTTGTAGAAAATCAAGTATGGGAGGATCAAACTTAAAAGAAAAAAAAAAAAAAAGAGAGAGAGAAGAAGAAGCATGGAACTCAAGTTCATGGAGCTCAAGTTCCATTAAAAACGCCACTATAGGTCTCCATGAAACACGGCTATAGGTAAAATTTATAAAAAAAAAAAAAAAAAAAAAAAATTGCATGGAGCTCAAGTTCCGTAAAAAATGCCACTATAGGTATTTAAAACGCCACTATAGGGCTTTAAAACTCTACTATAAGGCTCCCTATGGAGCGATTAGACTTAAGAAAAAAAATTTGCATGTTTTAAAACACAACTATATGGCTTTAAAACGCCACTATAGAACTTTAAAAAATTGCATGGAACTCGAGTTCCAGAATTTTTTTTTTTTAATTTTCAATTTGCTATAACTCGATTGTCCAAAAATCGAGTTTTAAATTGAAACTCGATTTTGAGAAAATCGAGTTTCAAAATAGGGGCATTTCCCTAATTAGTTTAGGAAAAAGGGCAAAACGTTGATTTTTTTGCACGAAAAGGGCATTTGCCCAGATACCCCCATGAACTTCAGTTGAATCTGTTGCATTTTTTTTAAACGCCAAAAATATTCCAAATAAGCTTAGACAAAGCCCCTTTCTGACCTATAGTTGACTTAAATTAGAATGTTTCAATGGTTTACTCAGATCAAATTTCCTTATTTGGGTTTCAAATCAACCTTTGAAACATCCAAATGATCAATATCAAAATCTTAGAGGTACTCTTCCAGTGGCTTGGATGGTCTCTTTTATATGGGCTTACCTGTACGTAGACATTGGTTCGTGCATGTAGTTTAAGAGGTTCAAGTTCCTGGTGACTTCTCGGAATTCAACACTGCACTAAAAGCTGCTTAAGAACAAGTACATATAGATCTTTATCATAGTAGTAACACAAGTGTGTCACTTTCCAATTTCCATAGTATTCTCGTCCCACAATTGATTAAGAAACCCAAGAGGCCAAGACAGTGGGTTTATGTTATTATTATTTTGTTTAATTAAAGAGGTTTATGAATTTTCCTATATAGCACAACAGATTTTTACATTTATGCAGCTGTATTGGTTCATACCATTGCTTTGAACCCAAAATTTCTCCTATAAAAAGGGTCATGAGCCATGGGAGAAGTTAAGCCTTTGGAGAGAAAGAAATGAGCAGTACTCAAAAGTCAAAGCTTCTTGAAAGAGTGTATTTCCTCTCCAAACCACCACACCCCCCCCCCCCCCCCCAAAAAAAAAAAAAAAAAACTACTCCACTTTCAAAAACCTATGTTAGGGTTTTCTCGCATTTCTTGCTTTCAATTTGAAGTTAGAAAGTAGTTGTGTGTTACTTTAGATAGTGGAGATTTAAAAATTAGGCTTTCTGTTTCTAGAGTATCCATGCATAGCCTTGACTATACCAAACTCTTTAAAGGTCCTGGGCATTGTAATACCATACAAGCTCATAATGATGTTGTAATCCATAGAACATGCCATTTTTGGGGGATAAAAAAACAGTTATTTTTTTGGTGAGGTCGAATACTGTTGGGGAAAAATCCTAATCCCTTCTTTGTTTATGTGTGAATTAAAATATATAACTACCAAGTAATAGCAATAATATGAAATAAAAAAATTTCAGCAAGCACCACATAAACACAACCACACAAGAACACCAAATCTTACATGGAAAACTCTCCGGTGTAAAGGGAAAAACCATGGGGCAACTCCGAAAATATCCACTATGAAATAGAGATTACAACTATCAAGTTTATGCTAAACTTGAGTCCACAATAAATTGGATATACAATAAATAAATCTCAAGGAGTAAATACAATCTCACCACAAAACTAGTAGCAAAATCTTCCTCTGAATACTCCAACTCTTCATGGTTGTAGCACTCAAAAACTCCATGAAAACTCCACCAATTTATCTTCCTTGTGTGAAACTTGAGTAAAGAAAAATGTCACCTTTTTCTTTTTCACTCTCTCACACTCTCACCGTGTTTCTCTCTATCTCTTCAGACTGCACCTCCTGAAGCTCTCACTTGTGTTTTTCTCACAATGGCTGAATGGCTCTCTCTTGCTTCAACTCTTTACTCAAGGCCAAATGGCCTTTGCTTCTTTCTTTTCTTTTTCTTCAGCGTGTCCAACATGCTTAAGTCAAGTCTCATTAAGAGACATGGCTTACTTGAAGACTTTTGGAGGCAAGCTCATAAATGAGCTTTGACAAGGCATGTGGACTGGAATCCAAGGGTGTCACGTGCACCCAACAATCTCCCCCTCCAGCACACTACGAAGGAGATCTTCAACCCAAGTCTTCAGTTAGAATTCATGCCGGCCAACCCGACACAAAACTTTAGCTTCTCTCTAGACACAACTTTGGTCAACATGTCAGCTGGATTTTCATTTGTGTAAATCTTCTCTAATTCAAATGACTGTTGTTCAACAACTAGTCTCAACCAATGGTATCTCACCTCAATGTGCTTCGATTGTGAATGGTACATAGAATTCTTGCTCAAGTCCATGGCACTCTAACTATCACAATTAACTACATACCCATCTTGCTTTAAACCCAATTCTTGGAGAAACCGTTTTAACAAAAGCATCTCTTTACCTGCTTCATTAGCTACAATATACTCAGTTTCAGTTGTAGATAAAGCAACACACTTCTGCAATCTTGACTGCCATGATATAGCTCCCCCTACAAAAGTAAATAAATACCCCGATGTAGATTTCCTACCATCAAGGTCACCTGCCCAATTTGCATCTACATAACCCTCCAAAACTGGTTTAGAATCACCAAAAGTCAAGCACAATTTAGAGCTACCTCTCAAATACCTGAAAATCCACTTCACTGCTTCCTAGTGATCTTGATAGTTTTTAGACCCCTTAAACAATCGATTAAACCTAGGTAATTAGCCAAGTTGTTACTTAGTCCAATTAAAAAAGTCTAGGTTATCACAATAAAAAGATCAAATCATGCAAAGTAGCAGAAAATAAATAACACAAGATATGATCACCTAGGAAACCAAACCGGTAAAAACCTGGGGAGGATTTGACCTAGCTATCCTCAAGGTAAACTTGAATCCACTATCTTGAAAGAATCGAAATTCATACAATAAGACTTACAAGCCCCCATGCTCGACTTCTTATTGCTACCCACTAGTAGAACTTACTGACACGACCACGTGCAAGCTCCGAATCCACGGACTCCTTCTTTCTTTGGCCTTTGCAAAACACAAACACCCCCGTTTGTGACTTTGAGATCACACTCAAAGGTTTAGCAACACAAACTCTCCTGTTTGTGACTCCAAGACCACCCTTGAAGGTTTAGATCATCAACACCTTTGATGACAAGAGAAGGTAGCAACTTCTACAATACCGGATCTTGAGATTTTTCAAGGAATAGCACCGGTAGAATACATAAGAGAGCTTTTTAGGAATAAAACCCTAAATACAAAAGAGGCACACTCTTTTCTCTCTGAAAAGCCACATAAAAACGTGCTTAGAGTTTCCTTTATATACTGGGAGAAGTAGATTAGAAACCCTAATCCTAAGTAGGCTTGAACTGCTATTTGGGCTTAATTAAAATTCTGCAGATACGACTTTCGATTGATCGAGTCTGTCTTTCGATCGATCGAACCAGACAGATTATGAAATCTTCTTCCTGCAACTTGTATGTTCTTGAATCTTGACTTGAATCACCTTGAGCATTGTCTAATGATACCTATAGACTCTAAGATCTATATCTAGACAAGTTTGTGTTCACGATTTGTCAATTGTTCTAAACATTTAGAACCTAACAGATCTTTACCAGGATTAACCGTGAACCTACTGACAACACCAATTGCATGAGCAATATCTAGTCGTGTGCAAACCATAGCATACATCAAACTCCCAACTGCTGAGGAATAAATAGTAGATGATATGTCTTTTTTCTCTTTCTTGAATGAAGAACAAGATTTCTTTCTTAACTTGAAATGAGCACCAAGAGGTGTACTGACTGGCTTGGCATGCTTCATATTGAACCTCTCAAGAACCTACTCAATGTACTTCTCTTATGATAACCATAACTTCTTGGCTTTCCTGTCACGCAGAATCTACATACCCAAAATTTGTCTTGCTGGACCCAAGTCTTTCATATCAAATGACTTGAACAAGTCCTTCTTCAAATTCCCAATCACACCTGCATCTTGTCCTACTATCACATATCGTCTACATATAGTAGAAGAATAACAAATTCACGTATCATCTACATACACACAATGATCTGCATTTGTCCTTGTGTACCCATGACCCACCATGAATGAGTCAAACTTCTTGTACCACTGTCTTGGAGCTTGCTTCAAGCCATACAAACTTTTTTTAACTTGCAAACCATGTTTTCTTTCCCTTTCACTTTGAATCCCTTTAGCTGATCCATGTAAATTTCTTCTTTCAAATCATCATGAAGAAAAGTTGTCTTCACATCAAGTTGCTCAAGCTCAAGATCCAAGCTAGCTACTAATCCTAGAACTACTCGAATGGAACTCATCTTGACTATTGGAGAGAATATCTCATCAAATTCAATCCCTTATTTCTAATTGAAACCCTTGACCACCAATTGAGCTTTATACTTCACTAACTTGTCACCATCTTTCTTTAGCTTGAACACCCATTTGTTTTTCAATACCTTCTTGCCTTTAGGAAGTTCCACCAAGTCATAAGTCTTATTCTTATTCAAAGAATTCATTTCTTCATGCATAGCCTTCAACCAACTTTGCTTGTCCTTATGAGACTATGCTTCCTGAAAACTTTCTGGCTCCCCCCTCTTTAGTAATCATAATATACTCAGAAGTGGGGTATCTAGTCGATGGACGACGCTCTCTAGTAAACATTCTCACCTGGGGTTCTACCATCTCTAGTGGAGGATGCTACTCCCCCTGCTTAACACCATCTGTATCTGTCACATCATCACCATCAACAATTGCTGGCTCATCAACATCAAATTCAGTTGGTTCATCACCATAATTCTCATCTTGTACCTCTTCCCTATTTGTGGCATTATCTAAGGAAGAAGAGGTAGGTGTAAGATCAGGAACACCTTCAACTGTAGCTTTAGGCTTCTCAGTTTTCTCAAAGTTTGCAAAGTTTTTATTCTCATGAAAATCTACATCTCGACTTCTAATCATCTTCTTTTCTTTAAGATCCCATAACTTGTTGCTAAATTCTGTATCTCCATATCCAACAAATATACAAGGAGTGGATTTGCTATCAAGCTTTGATCCTTGTTCCTTAGGCACATGAACAAATGCCTTGCACCCGAATACCTTCAAGTGAGAGTAAGAAACATCTTTTCCTGTCCATACTCTTTCTGGAATATCAAAATCCAAAGGAATTGATGGAGATCTATTAATTAGGGCAGTTACAACAACTTCACCCTAAAATGACTTAGACAGATTAGCCATTTTCAACATACATCTGATCTTTTCAACAATAATGTGGTTCATCCTTTCTGTCAAACCATTTTGCTGTGGGGTACCACAAATTATCTTCTCATGTCTAATGCCTTTCTCGGGGCAGTAACTCTTGAATTCATTAGATGTGTATTCACCTGCGTTATCACTATGGAGACACTTCAAATGCATTCCTTTCTCTCTTTCCACCATGGCATGAAATTTCTTGAAGTGCTCAAAAACCTGGTCTTTAGTTTTCAAAACATAAACCCACACCTTTCGTAAAGCATCATCAATAAATGTAACAAAATATTTATTGCCACCTAAAGTCTCAACATCAGTGGGACCACATACATCAGAATAAACAAGATCTAATACATTGGGTTTTCTAGTAGAGGGTATATTAAATGAAACTCTATATTGTTTACCAATTAAACAAAAATCACAAGGATTTAGTGACGTACCTTTGGCAAAGGGAATGAGAGACTTCTTTGCCAAAATCTGCAACACTTTTTCACTCATGTGAGCCAGCTGCCTATGCCACAAGTTAGGCGAAGAATCCTCCTGAGCTGCACTAACAACATCCTTGTACAACTTTACTTGTGTCTTGTAAAGCGTACAACAAATCTTCCCTCTAGCAAACACCAATGATCCTTTGCTAAGCCTCTATTTTCCATCACAGAAATAATTGTCATAACCTTATTTATCAAGAACATGAGTGGAAATCAAATTCAGGCGAATATCTGGAACATGTTTCACATCCTTCAAAATCAGGGTGTATCTATTGTTAGCCCTAACACATATATCACCAAATCCCACAATGTCCGCATAACTATCATTACCCAATCTTCACTCTCCCAAAGTTTCCTGCTTTGTATGAAGTGAATAACTCCTTTCTTGGAGTGACAGGGCAGGAAGCAACTAAATCAATCACCCATTCAACATAAGGATCTGAAAGTGTACAACAATCATCTTGTCCTATGGCTAGGACCTCATCTTCCAACACTATAAAAACAACAGTGTTCTCATCATCCACCCTTTTCTGATTTTTATCCTCTTTCTGTTTGTTCTTCCAAGCCTTGCAGATCCTTTTTATATGACCTTCTTTATCACAGTAAAAGCACTTGAATTTTCCTTTTGATTCTGATCGACTTCTAGATTTACCCCGCCTTGAATTTTCCTTTTGATTCTGATCGACTTCTGGATTTACCCCGCCTTTTAGAACTTCTACTCTTACTTCTCCCTCTGTTCTCTGTGACAAGAGCCTGTGCAATATCCTTGCTCATAGCCTTTCTTCTAGTTTCTTCATAAAGCAAACTATCTTTAACCATAGCAAGTTGTAACACACCATTCAAAGCAAAATTACTAAGTGACACTACCAAAGTCTCCCAACTATCAAGTAAGGAACTCAGAAGTAATAAAGCTTGCAACTCATCATTTATTACTAGCTTCACTGTAACCATCTGATTAATCAAGTCTTGGAACTCACTAAGGTGCTCGGCAATGGACTTACCCTCCTTAATTTTCAAATTCACAAGCTTTCTAGCAATAAAAACTTTGTTTTGAGCTGTCTTTCTTTCATAAAAACTCCTTAATTTCTCCCAAAGAGCCTCTGCATTTGTTTCCTGAGACACATTGTGAAAAACACTAATGTCGATGCATTGTCTAATACACCCGATAGTTTTTCTATTTAATTTCTCCCAATCTCTATCAAACATATCACTAGGCTTGGCACTATCACCCTCAATTGGGTCATGTAAATCCTTGCAATAAAGGACATCCTCTATCATCAGCTTCCATATCGAATAATTCATGCCGAGAGTTTAACCATAGTATTCATACCCATATTCTCCATTTAATCCAACATAAGACAGTAAAACTCAAGCAACCAAAAGCTCTGATACCACTTGTTGGGGAAAAATCCTAATTTCCTCTTTGTCTATGTGTGAATTAAAATATATAACTACCAAGCAATAGCAATACTATGAAACAAAAAATTTCCAGCAAGTATCACATAAACACAATCACACAAGAACACCAAATCTTACGTGGAAAACTCTCCGATGTAGAGGGAAAAACCACGAGGCAAGTCCGAAAAATATCCACTATGAAATAGAGATTACAACTATCAAGTTTATGCTAAACTTGAGTCCACAATAAATTGGATATACAATAAATAAATCTCAAGGAGTAAATACAATCTCACCACAAAGCCAGTAGCAAAATCTTCCTCTAAATACTCCAACTCTCCATGGTTGTAACACTTAAAAACTCCATGAGAACTCTACCAATTTATCTTTCTTATGTGAAACTTGAGCAAAGAAAAATGTCTCATTTTTCTTTTTCACTCTCTCACACTCTCACTGTGTTTCTCTCTATCTCTTTGAACTACACCTCCTGAAGCTCCCACTTGTGTTTTTCTCACAATAGTTGAATGGCTCTCTCTTACTTTAGCTCTTCACTCAAGGCCGAATGGCCCTTGCTTCTTTCTTTTCTTTTTCTTTAGTGTGTCCAACACACTTAAGTCAAGTCTCATTAAGATACATGGCTTACTTGAAGACTTTTGGAGGCAAGCTCATAAATGAGCTTTGACAAGGCATGTGAGCTGGAATCCAAGGGTGTCACGTGCACCCAACAATACTGATGTACTGAGCGGATCCTTAGGCATAGTCAAGGCCCATATATAATTTCATACGTGTCATGGGACATCTTGAGATATTGTTCTCGAATCACATCATATAAAGTTGACATAATTTAGAAAGGGGAAAAACTCTTTCACACAATGTATTTTTATAAACTGAAAATGTAAGTTTAGCCCACATATCTTCATGTGAGTTAAACTCACGTCTTCAGTTTATAAAAACACAATGTGAAAGAAACATCGCTCATTTAGCAAGGAATTCTTTTTTTTGGCTCAAAGCATTCTTCACTACATGTGTTGTGTGATTCAATAATGCATAGGAATGACAACACCCATTTGTAAAGAGGTCCACTTAAGCCCAACTAAGTAAATTGTCCAGGCTCCATCCCTTCATGTTTTTATTATTATTAGGGTAAATTTCACTAACTATCCCTAAGGTTTGGACAAATACCAAGGAGGTCCAGAAGATTATAAAACTAACCATTTCAGTCCTTAAGTCCAAACGAACTCTAACACCGTTAACCTCAATCCTTTCATCCCTTTCTCTTTGCTCTCTCTTCTTCACGCCAGAAACTGTCTCCGTGTCAAGCTCAAGCTAGCCATAAGGTTTCAAACTCAACAAATGACCAATAAGACAATCAAACACAGATCAACCCAAACAAACAATCATCCAACATCGAACCACAAACATAGCCAGATAAAAAACATTTCAAAACAAAACCAAGACCCATAACAAAACCAAACCCAAACAAACCCAAATCAAATTTTTTTTAAAAAAAACTCATACCCATGACAGCGAGCTCTGCCAGATTGGGATCTTACAACTGCCGGCCACCTCTTATCGTGACCCACAAAACCTTTACTCAAACCAAAGCAAACCCACCTTCCCGATCCAAACCAAAATCCATAAACCTCCACCGCCAACCCACCATTGATCCAAACCAAAATCACAAACCATCACCGCCGACCCACAACCGATCCAAACCAAAATCACAAACCTCCACCGCCGACCTACATCAAAACCCATGAACCACTGCTAAGCCATAGCATGATGTTGCTGCTCAAAGACCACAAGAACCAACACCGATTCACACCGAAACTCACCAAAACTGCTTACCACACTACCACACTGTCACAAAGACCACGATAGAGAGAAGAAAGGAGCGTGAGAGTCAAAGAGAGGTTTGAGAGTGGAAAGGATGAGGGAGTCAGAGAGAGTGATGAGAAGAAAAGGTGAGAAGAAAGAGAGTCAGAAGAAAGAAGGGACCCATGTGAGGGAAAGAGAGAGAAACCAAAAATAAATAACGGCGTTAGAGTCCATTTGGACTTAAGGATTGAAATGGTCAATTTTGTAATCTTCTGGACCTCCTTGGTATTTGTCCAAACCTCAGGGGTAGTTAGTGAAATTTACCCTTATTATTATTATTATTTAATTTTAAGAATGTTAAAATTCTTTATTGAAAAACTTAAAAAAAAAAAAATCGACATAGTAATAAGAGCATATGTCCTCTTAATTAAGCACTAACATTACGTCAAGACCTAAGAGGCCACTCTATTTCCATTTCAATGCATAAAAGTAAACAATCAAGACAATCTGTCAAAAGCAACTGGATCTCCTTAAACCTTAATCAAGTGACCATAAGGAGCCGCTAGGCAGTGGCTAACTGGCTATCCCGATTGATGTTGTCTGTTTAGAATTACATCTATCTAAGCTAAATTATTGGCATTTTATAACATGCCATTTTAAATGTAAGTTTTTATTATTAACATTATTATGATTTAAGATTAATTTATTTACTATCTTTTTTTTTTTCTTTTTTTTGAAGTATTATGTTCTTCTCACTATTCGCCATTTAAATCAGTTAAAAATTTTATATATTTATAAAAAAACTAACCATCTTAAATTATAAAAGGCATTGTAAGTGTAGGGATAAGGGCCCAAAATTATATATTGGGCCTTGGGCCTTGAGCCTTGGCCGAGGACGTTGGTTGGTTTGAGGATGAATAAACAGTAGTGAGAGTGTTAAACTCAGAGTCCCACGAGTAGGTTGCAAATGGAAAGGTTGAGAGGTTGGTCCGAGGAGGAGTATATCCTCAGATGAACAAAGCACAGATCAAATGTATATCTTATCGTTCCAGGTGATCTTCCAAGAAATTCCACTGATAGGAACGTGCATTACGAATGTACAAGGGAGATGGGAGCTTAGAAATATCTAAGAGAAAGTTGCTACCATCGCATTGAATACTCCGTAGCTAACTCTCTGGCCACATTAATGAGGAAGTGATCTCTGAACAGTGTTTGTTCAGCCTTACAGCTACCTCCAAAGACTTCAGAAGGGTGCTGATGGGAAAAGGATCAAGATAAAGTAATTAACTGTCCACGTGTAGGGTGAAGATGAGAAGAGAGAGATAGTATAAATTAGAAGGGAGACCCTGAAAGAAAGGGATGGAGAAATAAAGAGAGAAATACTGTAACATTAGGAACAAAATTTGTAATCAAACTCAATAGTAATATATAAGAACGAATCTTCTCAGACTATGCTAAGGACGAGTTTCTTTGGATTAAATCAATCTATCTTCTTGTTCTTATCATTCAAACCCATTTTGTTGGTTGTCCAACTCATTTTAGTCCAGTTTTCCAACTCACTCTCTATAAATTCATTGTTTTGGGCTTTTTGGATCTAAGACCATCTATCTTTTGGGCTAAGGATTCAAATTTGGTCCTTACAATTGGCGCCGTTTGTGGGGAATATTGATGCTATAGGGAGTATAATGGTTAACAAAGGTAGGTTCAGGTCTAAACCAGCCAGAATCTATGGGGTCTCAACGTCAGGATCACTTCCGTGATCTCGAGTAAAGAAGGGACCAGGAAGGGAGTGTGCATACTACCCATACTAGTAGGAGCCATTCTTGGGGTGGTAGTCACCTCTCTCATGAGAAAGATACCAAAGCCATGCAGCTGGAGATTAATCGCTTGAAGAGAAGCTTACGCCACAAATGGTGAAAGCGAGCTCCTTCCAATTTTAACTTCTCTTTTGGTGGTGAAGAGGATGGCAACTATAGGCATAGATCAATGACTCCTCCTAGTGAATCTTTCTCATATGATGAAGACTATCATCATGAGTGCAGAAACAGAAATTCATCTTCGAAAGGCCTGAGAAATGATGTTATGAGTAGAGTACTCAACCAAATTTCTAGATCACATTTCACGAGCAAGATTGAGGGAGGGAGACTTCCTCAACGGTTCACTCAGCCCACGCTCACCATGTACAATGGTTGAACAGACCCGGTAGAACACGTTAGCCACTTCAATCAGAGAATGGTTGTGCACTCCAAGAACGAGGCCTTGATTTGTAAGGCATTCCCATCCAGCTTGGGGCCTGTGGCAGTGAGGTGGTTTGATGATCTGGGTGCAGATTCCATTGATTCATTCAAGGAACTTACTCAAGCATTTGGATCCCGCTTTATTACGTGCAGTAGGGCTCCTCGACCCTTAAATTCCTTGTTGTTCCTATCCATGAGAGAAGGGGAGACCCTAAAAACATATTCGGACAGATACTGGGAAATGTTCATTGAGATAGATGGTGACTTTGATGACATGGCCATCAGGATTTTCAAGGTTGGCCTACCTACCGAGCATGACTTAAGGAAGTCTTTGACTAGGAAACCTGTTACTAGTGTATGCCAGCTCATGGATCAAATTGATAAATATAAGAGGGTTAACGAGGACCAATTGCAAGGCAAGGGAAAGGGTAAGGTTATCCCTTAAGAAAGGAAGGATTTCAGGTCAGACCGCTACAACAATAACAGACTACGGAGGGATTTTGCTGGGCAGTCTGGGCCTACAGCTCCTCAAGTGGTTAACATTGTGTTCCGAGAACTGGTGCATCAAGTTTTGAAGAAGATCAAGAACGAGCCATACTTCAAATGGCCGAACAAGATGAGTGAAGACCCCTTAAGGCATAATCAGAGCCTTCATTGTCAATACCACCAGGAGCGAGGGCATACCACTGAGGACTGCAGAACTCTCTGGAACCATCTGGAGCAACTGGTTAGAGAAGGAAGGTTACAGTAGTTTTTGTATAGACCCAACGCGCAGGGAGACCAATCAAGGTCAGGGGTTCAGGGGAACGCTTCTTCAAGGCCCCCATTAGGCACAATTAATGTAATCTTTGTTACACCTGGGAAGATTGGTTCTCATCCCTCTAAGGTGATGTCAGTAGCTTGGCTACCAACCGAGGACTCTAATCCCAAACCAAAGAGGGCTAGAATGGGGATCTGACTGGCACTAAGTTTTTTGGACGAGAACAAGATGGGAACCATCCAGCCACACGATGATGCTTTGGTGGTCACCGACAAGATATAAGGGTATGATGTAAAGAGGGTGATGGTGGATCAGGGCAGCGGGGCAGAGATTATGTACCCAGATTTGTATAGAGTATTGAACTTAAAACCTAAAGATCTGACAGCGTATGATTCACCTTCTGTGACTTTTGACGGGAAGGTTGTCATCCCAATGGGTCAAATTAGGTTGCCCGTGCAAGCAAGTTCGAAAGTGGTTGAAGTGGACTTCATTGTAGTGGATGCATACTCTCCCTACACGGCTATTGTGGCCAGACCCTGGCTTCATGCCCTAGAAGCCGTCTCTTCTACTCTGCATTTGAAGGTGAAGTATCCATCAGGAGACCAGATTGAGGATCTTGTAGGGAGTCAGTCCATGGCTAGGCAGTGCCTCATGGCTGCAATTATGCATCAGCCTGCAACTGAGTCCTCGACCTCTACTGAGGGGGGCTTATAGTAGTCAAAGTCTCCGGTGTTACCTATCGATGGGCCAGCCGAGGAGGCGAAGTGTGAGGATTTAGAGAAATTTGCTATCGGTGATGACCAGGAGAAGTTTTTCAGGTTGGGGCTCAACTACCGCCTTATGAGAAGGAAGAGTTGATAGAGTTTCTCAAGAGAAACATTGACGTATTCGCTTGGAATGCCTACGAAGCTCTACGGGTGGATCCGAGCTTTATCTGCCATCATTTGAACGTTAATCCATTTATCACCCCTAGGAAACAACCACCTCAGCGCTCATCTAAGAATCATTCTGACGTTGTCAAAGACGAGGTGATGAAGCTTAAGCAGGCTGGGGCTATTAAAGAAGTGTTCAACCTTGAATGGCTGACCAATATTGTAGTTGTGAAGAAGAAAAATGAAAAGTGGCAAGTATGTGTGGACTTCATAGATCTGAACAAGGCCTACCCAAAAGACCCTTTCCTCATGCCTCGAATAGACCAGTTAGTGAATGTCACTGTAGGTCATCATTAGATGAGCTTTTTGGATGCTTTTCAAGGCTACCACCAAATACCTTTGGCTGTGGACGATTAAGAGAGGACAGCTTTTGTTACTCCTATTGGAAATTATCATTACAAGGTGATACCCTTTGGCTTAAAGAATGCAGGGGCTACCTATTAGAGGATGATGATCAGGATGTTTGAGCCGCAATTAGGAAAAAAATATTGAGATTTATATAGATGATATGGTGGTAAAAAGTAAGGTAGAATCCGAGCATATTAGTGACCTCGAGAATATCTTTGGGATTAAGGAAACACAAGCTGCGTCTTAACGCTTCTAAGTGTTCTTTTGATGTTAAATCAGGAAAGTTCTTGGGGTACATTGGTACCTCGAGCTGAACTTGAACTGCATAATATTGTTTCCAACCTTCCACAATCCTCAAGTCAGAACCCATCTTCCATGCTGCTTTTAAAGTGTTTTTTAAAGCTCTCTGATTTTGGTGACGATCTGTAAGTAGATGCCCAAATAAACTCAAAGAGCATTCTTCAAAAATCTCAGAACTACTGATGTTTGCAATGACAATATCCTCCTCTTCTTCTTTTGTAAGCTTTAACTTTTCCAAACTATTCACTACTTCTTGATCCATGCATTCACAAGAGAATGGGCTACAGCCAATTTTGTGAGTGGCGTAGTCCAAGAGAGAACCCTTAGAGATGCCCTCAAGGGAGGGAGTATGCTCTTACCATGTTGAGAGAGAAAGAGAACTCCTACAAGGGAGGGAAAATTTTTCCTTTTGTCACGTTTTGTTGTGTTAAAACTTAGAAGGTCTTTTAATGCTCTGGCTCACAACTGCAATTGGGCAATTACAAATAATTTTGTTGGACCTATCCTATCCTATCCCCCATTGTACCTTGAGGCGCTGAGGGGTTGCCTCTGGCTTTTCTTTCATTGTTATACGATTAAGAGATATAATTTAAATTATTAGCGGACCTTCTCTTAATGGAAAAAGTTAACCGATACTTTAAGGGCATTGATATAAAAGTTATTGTTAAAAACTTTTTATTGAAAAATAAAAATATAATAAAATTTTTTGTATTAAAACATTTTAAAAATAGTCTGTTAATAATTGCCTTGACAAGGTAGGGATTGAATACAAGTTTCTTATTACGCCAAGAGATACTAAACACGCATTTCTAGAAGTTGCAGTTATCAAAGAACTTAGCAAAGTCACTAAACAAAAAACCATGGTTACATAGTCCACACAAAACCATATGAACAAAGTTGTTATAGGGCATTTGGGAACCAATTTACAAATGGTCTTCACAGATAGAGATAGTTGGAAACTTGATTTGAGGATGAAAGTGTTTGCATTTGTGTGGAAACTCACTAAACTTCGCTAACTCCCAATCATTAGTACAGACAGAATGGCAGTTGGTCGTTAGTCACTTGCTAGAAACATAATTCTCTCTCTCTCTTATCTTCCTTTCCCAAATCTATTTTTCGTATTTTTGTCTCCTCTTTCTTAGATTTTTCCCTCGCCACTTCTTCGCAACTGCACCATCCTCACTATTTTGCATTACTTTCACTACATCCTCACCTTCCTCACTGCCTTATTCACTTCCTTCCTCTATAAAAGAGGATTATGGGTTTATACGCGAAGGGAGTATTAGAATAATAATTAAGTAATTGAATTTATCCATTATTAATAGAGAGCGGTGAAGAAAGAAAATTTATCCTTGGGAGAATATTTGTCCTATAGAGTTTATTATTTATTATGATGGTATGTTAAGTATATAACGTTTAAAAAAAAAAAATCATTTTTAGAAAAAGTGAAAAACGTTTTATTTATTTATTTATTGTGAAAAATCAATTTGCACAAGATTAAAGAAGAAAAAGATAAAGAGAGAACAATACAAAGAATTATGTCAAATAATTTATGTGATTCGACTGTGTGCCTACGTATGAGAGCAAACAATTAATAATCCAAGTAAGGTTACAATAATGTTTATGTACAAATACTCCTCTACCATATTGCGGGGACCATTACACATAAATAAATATGAACCAACAAATTATTTTTGCTACCGTTTGATTACAGAAAATGTTTTTCGTTAATTTGCATTTCTCTTCGAACCATCATTTTTTTTCCTTCCAAATAAATGGAGACAAAGTTTCTTTCTAAACTAATTTGGAAAAGATCCTTCAAACTTGTGGGGGCCAGATAGCCAGAAGGTACTGGTAAAACTATATATATTGGGCCTATGGCCCAGTCCGAGGATATTTACTTGTCCAAGGATGATCAAATAATGTTACTATGGGAATGGTAGAAAAGGAAGAGATAAGGATTGTACATGATAGTCCAAAAAATGTCCGAGGAGAAAAGTCATATCGGAAATGTGGATCCGAGATCAGTAGGAATGTCCAATCGTCCTGAACATCCTTCCAGGTTGTATCACGGTTAGAAGTCAGACATTGGATAGGAAAAGAGTAGAGGAAGGCAACAAATATCTTCAAAAGCTGCTACCTCTGCGTTAAGTGCATCACAGCTAACTCTCTGGCTGCATTAATGTGGAGGTGATACCTGAACAGTGGTGAAGCAGCCTTACATCTGCTAGTTGAAGGTTCTAGGAGGTGTTGGATGGGACAAGAAGGAGTTCCTAGAATCTAACCTACACATATATGGTGGGGATGATGCCCAAAATGATAGTATATAGCATGGAAAGGTGGCCTGAAAGATGGAGGGATCGAAAGAAAGAAATCACTGTAACGATCCGTTTAACCCTTGTAACCTTGATCATCAACTTGACATTATAACAGAGCTCCTCGGATTGTGCCGAGGACAAATTTTCTTATCTTACTTGTGTTTGATTCTCTTAAATAAACAACTGTTACTGTCTTTCTTATTGACAAACTTAGTTCTTTCACCCACGCTCTACAAATTCATTATTTGGGCTTATTGGGCAAGAATCCAATCATAATTTGGATCAAATCCAAATTCAGTCCTTATAATTGGCGCCATCTGTGGGAAGAACTTGTGTGTTAGTAAGTGCAACAGTTAGACATGGCAGGATTAGGTCCACACTAAGAAAACCCACGCCAAGCAGGTCCCCAACGGACAGAACCTGTAGGATCCCAACGACAGGGTAATTTCCCTGGCCCTGAACATGAACAAAATCAAAAGAATGAAAGGAATTGAGAGGGGAGTGTGCATACCACCCAGATGAGCAAAAGCCACTCCCAAGTGGGTATTTGCGTATCCCAAAGACAAAACAACAACCAAGCCATGCTGCAGGAGTTAGATGACTTGAAAAAGAAACTATGCCGTGCACAGCAGAGGCGGTTTCCTTCCAGTTCTAACATATCCTCTAATGATGAAGAAGACGGCAATTACAGGCAAAGATCAAGAACTCCTCCAAGCGAAACCTTCTCTTATGAAGATGAGCACCATCATAGACGAAAACATAAAGGCCCATCTAGTAGGGACCTGGGTAATGATGCCCTAAGTAAGGCTCTGGATTAGATCTCTACGTCATCCTTCATGTGCAAGATAGAAGGGGCTAGGCTACCTCGGCAGTTCCATCAACCTATGTTCACCGTTTATAATGGTCAAATGGACCCCGTAGAGCATGTGAGCTAGTTTAATCAAAGAATGGCCGTCCACTCCAAGAACGAAGCTTTGATGTGCAAGATTTTCCCGTCTAGCCTAGGACCTGTAGCGATGAGGTGGTTCAACGGCTTGAAGACGAACTCCATAGATTCCTATAAGCAGCTCACCCAAGTCTTTGGCTCTCGCTTCATTACAAATAGCAGGGTTCCTCGGCCTATAAGTTCGTTGTTGTCATTATCCATGCGTGAGGGAGAAACTCTAAAAGCATACTCGGACAAATATTGGGAAATGTATAATGAGATGGACGACAACTTTGATGACGTCGCCATCAGCACTTTTAAAAGCGGTCTCCCAATTGAGCACGGCTTGAGGAAATCCTTGACTGGTAAGCCTGTCACCAGTGTACGTCAACTTATGGACCAGATTGAAAAATACAAAAGAGTAGAAGAGGACCAGCTGCAAGGGAAAGGAAAGGAAAGGAAAAGGATATCCCTCAAAGGAGGAGTGATTTCAGGTCGGACCGATACAACAATAACCGTCCGAGGAGAGATTTCGCAGGGCAATCCAGATAAACTAACATGCAGATGATTAATGCCGTATTCAGAGAACCGGTACATCAGGTTTTGGAGAAAATTAAGAATGAGTCATTCTTCAAGTGGCCAAATAAGATGGCTGGAGACTCCATGAAGCGCAATCACGTTTGTATTGTTAATACTACCAGGACCACGGACATACTACAGAAGACTGTAAGAACCTTAGGAACCACCTAGATCAGTTGGTTCTAGAAAGGAAACTGAGGCACCTTTTACATCCTTCCAGTGGTCATCAAGGCCAGGCAAACCAGGAGCCCCGGAGAGATACTTTCTTAAGACCACCCATAGGAACGATAAACATAATCTTTGTTGCTCCGGGGAGGACGAGCTCATGCCTTTCTAGGGTGATGTCTGTAGCTCAACTACCCACCGATGACTCTGGCCCAGAGCCAAAAAGACCCAAAATGTATCCTCATTCGGTCTTGAGTTTCTCCAAGGAAGACAGAATTGGAACCATTCAACCCCATGACGATGCGTTGGTAATCACTCTTCAGATTGGGGGTTACAACGTGAAAAAGGTAATGTTAGGTGATGGTAGTGGAGCCGAGATTATGTACCCCGATCTCTATAAGGGGCTGAAGTTGAGACCGGAAGATTTGAAGCCCTACAGCTCCCCCTTGATGAGTTTTGATGGGAAGATTGTCATGCCAAAAGGCCAGATTAGACTACTTGTGCAAACTGGCCCGGAGATAATGGAGGTTGACTTCATTGTGGTGGATACTTACTCCCCTTACACTGCCATCGTGGCCAGACCTTGGCTTCATACCCTGGGAGTCGTTGCCTCCACCTTGTATCAGAAGGTGAAGTTCCCTTCCGAGGGCCGGGTCCTAAAAATTCAAGGTTGCCAGGCTACTGCAAGGGAGTGCCTGGTGGCTGCCATCTCACATCGGCCTAGAGCAGATTCCTCAGCCTGTGTTGAAGAAAGCTCATAGCAATCAAAGACCCCGGCATCGCCTATTAATGCACCAGCTGAGGAAGAAAAATGTGAGGATTTAGAAAAGGTGATCATTGGCGATAACCCGAAGAGGTTCTTCTAGGTGGGATCTTAACTACCCCCTCGAGAAAAGGAGGGATTGATAGGGTTCCTAAAAGAAAATGTTGATGTGTTCGCATGGGACGCTTATGATACCACAAGAATTGATTCGAACTTCATATGTCACCACTTAAATGTAAATCCATCAACCACTCCCAAAAAACAACCAACTCGACGCCCATAAGGAGCACGCCAACGCTGTCAAGGATGAGGTGAGAAAGCTCAAGCAAGCGAGTTTATGTGGACTTCACGGACTTAAACAAGGCGTGTTCAAAAGACCCATTTCCCATGCCTCGAATAGAACAGTTAGTGGATGCAACTGTAGGCTATCATCGGATAAGTTTCTTAGATGCCTTTCAAGGCTATCATCAAATACCAGTAGCCCTGGGTGATCAAGAAAAAACAGCATTCGTGACTCCTATTGGAAATTACCACTACAAAGTGATGCCCTTTGGTTTGAAGAATGCGGGGTCTACCTACCAAAGGATGATGACTAGAATGTTTGAGCCACAGCTAGGAAAGAGTATTGAAGTCTACATAGACGACATGGTGGTAAAGAGTAAAATGATGTCCAAGCACGTGAGAGACCTCGGAGTCATTTTTGACATCTTAAGGAAACACAAACTGCGTCTCAATGCCTCTAAGTACTCATTTGGTGTCGGGTCTGGCAAATTTTTGGGCTATATGGTTACTCATATGGGAATTGAGGTGAGCCCAGATTAGATCAAAGCAATTCACAATTTGCAACCTCCTCAAAACCCCAAAGAAGTCCAGAAACTCATTGGAATGATCGCAGCCTTGAATCGGTTTATTTCCAGATCTGCGGATAGATGCCGACCATTTTACCTCCTGATGAACAAATGGAGAGAATTTAAGTGGTCCAAGGACTGTGCTTTGGCCTTCTAGCAACTTAAGGAATATCTATCCTGGCCACCGATCATGTCTAGCCCTAAGGCTGACGAGGTTTTATTCGCCTATATTGCGATGGCCCCTTATACTGTAAGCTTGGTGTTGATACGAATTGATGGTGGCATACAATGACTAGTCTGTTATGTTAGTAAATCATTACATGAGGCCGAGGTGCGTTATTTACCATTGGAGAAGGCGATCTTGGCAGTAGTGTATGCCACGTGAAAACTCCCTCATTACTTCCAAACGCACACAGTTGTTGTTCTAACTTAGCTTCCACTTAAGTTTGTACTCCAAAGTGCCGATTACACGGGAAGAATTGCCAAGTGAAGCACAGTTCTAGGGGCTTTCGATATCAAATACATGCCTCGGACCTCTGTCAAGGGTTAGGTCCTCGCTAATTTAATAGCCGAATTTGCTAAACCCCTGATAGAAATAGTAGCAAAGGAGCAAAACATGGCTGGAAAATCGGTTGGCACAATCTCCGTGCAAAGACCTTCACTAGAAAGTGTACGTTGATGGCGCAGCAAACCAAAAGGGGTCCGGGGTGGGGCTAGTTTTGATATCTCCTGAGACGATCACCATTGAAAAATCATTGAGGTTGGGGTTCTCGACCACAAACAATGAAGCAGAATATAAAGCTTTATTGATGGGAATGGCGATGGTCCAAAAGATAGGTGGAAAAGCAGTAGAAATATTCTCAGACTTAAGACTAGTCGTAGGCCAGGTAAATGGGGAATTGGAAGCCCGGGATGCCAGAATGCAGGAATATTTGGGTTAGGTTAGGCACATACAAACAGAATCTGAATCTTTTAGTTTATCGCATGTCCCTAGAAGTGGAAATACACATGCAGATTCCCTAGCTACCTTTGCCACTTCCTCGGCACAGGATTTGCCCCGAGTAGTACTTGTCAAAGACCTATGCACCCTTACCACAATGAAGAGAGATTTGCTCCAAGTCCATCAAATCAGGGTAGGGCCGAGCTGGATGGATCCTATACTGCTATTCCTTGAGGACATATTGCCTGGGGAGAAGTCAGAAGCTGAGAAAGTGTGAAGGAAAGCTCCTTGGTTTTGGCTTTCCAAGGACAAAAAGTTGTACAAACGCTTTTTTTCTGGGCCATATCTACTTTGCATACACCCCGAGGCGTCAGAACTACTCCTAGAAGAACTACATGAAGGAATTTATGGAAGTTACACAGGAGGAAGATCTTTATCTCACCGAGCCATTACTCTGGGATACTAGTGGCCGAGCATGCAAAAGGAAGCACAGGAGTATGTTAAAAAATGTGATCAATGTAAGAGATTCACGCCAAACATTCATTAATCGGGAGGAGTTCTTAATCCTCTTTCTAGCCCTTGGCCTTTTGCTCAGTGGGGTTTAGATATTATAGGTCCTTTCCCTAAGGCAGTAGGAAACAAAAAGTATTTTCTGGTCAGCATAGACTATTTCACCAAATGGGTCGAAGCTGAACCTTTGGCTAATATCAGAGATGTGGATGTCAATAGGTTTATTTGGAAGAATATCATTACTCGATTTGGGGTCCCTCATACTCTCATCTCGGATAATGATCTTCAGTTTGATAGCAAAGCTTTCAGGAGGTACTGTTGTGATATGAGAATAAAGAATAGATATTCCACTCTGGCCTATCCACAAAGGAATGGGTAAGTCGAAGCTGTCAATAAGGTTATAGTGAATGGACTTAAAAAGAGGTTGGACGATGCAAAGGGAAGATGAGTGAAAGAGTTGCCACATGTCCTTTGGTTGTATCGAACTACACCTCGTCAGTCAACAGGAGAAACCACCTATTCAATGACGTATGGAGTCGAGGCTGTAATTCCTCTGGAGACTGGTTTCCCAATGCTGAGAACAAGTGACTTCACTTCAGACGACAATGATGAGTTGCTAGGAAAGAGTTTAGATTTGATTGAAGAACGAAGAGAGACTGCAATGGTCCAACTAGCCTACTATCAGCACAAGCTCAAGCAAAGTTATGATACCAATATAAAGCTAAGGCCATTAGCACTAGGAGATTTGGTATTAAGAAAAGTTTTAGGCACTGCTAGGAATCTAGCCTAGGGAAAGTTAGGGCCTAATTAGGAAGGACCATATCGCATCACTTCAGTGGCAAGAATAGGCACGTACTATTTGGATGACCTAGATGAAAAAACTGTACTCCATCCTTGGAATGTAAACAACCTAAAGAGGTATTATTATTAATAAAAGCAACCTTGTTTAGTTCATTTTTAATTCATTCCAATCATATATCATGCCTTTCCCTATCTATTGAAGTATTAAATAGAAACTAAGTCATGTTAGGTTCCTCGGACCACAGACTTAGTGGAAATTAATACCCCTTGACATCTATTGAAGTATTAAACAGAAACTAAGTCATGTCAGGTTTCTCGGACCACAGACTTAGTGGAAATTAATACCCCTTGACATCTATTGAAGTATTAAACAGAAACTAAGTTATGTCAGGTTTCTTAGACCACAGACTTAGTGGAAATTAATACTCCTTGACATCTATTGAAGTATTAAATAGAAACTAAGTCATGTCAAGTTTTTCAGACCACAGGCTTAGTGGAAATTAATACCCTTGAACATCTATTGAAGTATTAAACAAAAACTAAGTCATGTCAGGTTCCTTGGACCACAGACTTAGTGGAAATTAATACCCCTTGATATCTATTGAAGTATTAAACAGAAATTAAGTCATGTCAGGTTCCTCTGACCATAGACTTGGTGGAAATTAATACTCTTTAACATCTATCGAAGTATTAAGCAGAAACTAAATTATGTTAGGTTCCTCAATAAACTCAGTGGAAATTAATACACTATGACATCTATTAAAGTGTTAGTCAGACATTAGCCCAAGCATTAAAAATAAGCAAACTCCTGATTCCCTTCTCAGATCACATGGTTATTACCACCCAACAAAGATGTAAATTGAAGTAAGTCCATGAGCATCACTTAAAGCATTTTAGGGTACCCTGGGCTTGGCTGTTGTTTGGTCAACGCTTGAATATTCTCTCAAAGTTAGAAAACTTGTTAGAGTTGATAGATACAAAGTATGTCTTGATAGTACTGTGGATTTAGTAGTATTGATCTACTCTGATTCTCAATTAAAAATGTGTAAAAACTGTGTTTTCCCTTGTGTAAGCAACTTCGCACTTTTATAGCATATGGTTATGTCTAATCAAAGAATAGTCAAAATGAAAATTGCATAAGTGAAGAAAAAAAAAATGTATAAATTTGGGAAAGTAAAGTGCACATTTCATTAAAACATGTCTTAGAGAAGGGAAATTCCATTATAGAAATTGTAACTACATTATAAAAATGAGGATTCATGGTTTCAACTTTATCTGAAGCCTATCCGTGGAGGTCTTGTCAGCTTGATTAGCTGCCTCAGTAGGAGTCACCTCTTCTTTCTCCTTAGAAGCTTCCTTGGCAGGCATGGTGACTAAAGCTAAGACTAGTTCAAAACTTTGGGAAGCTGCCCCATCTTGTGGAACCTCTGTAGTCTTGTCCAAAGGCCTATCCACATCAGAGGAGATTTCCTTGGGAGCTTCAGATTCTTTTGCTTGCTCCTGCTGACTAGGAGGAGGAGGATCCTGAGGCTGTGTCTCTTCAATAAGGTTAGCAAATGCAGAGGCTACTTCACCTTGAGTGGGAGGAAGGTCTGAGGCTCGTATGGCTGGTGGGTAGTAGATATTTTCTGGTTTTCTCAGTTCAGAAGAAGCCTCAACCCCAGCTCAGTTGAGGGCTTCATCCCCAGTCTGAGCGCAATAGGTTTGACACACGGCCCTAAGGGTTTCCTCGGTCTCGGCTACTCCGACGTCGTAACCGTGCTGCTCAGCCTCATCCTGAGCCTTCTTAACCTCCCTTTTAGCTTTCTCAGCCTCATCTTTAGACCTCTCAGCTTGATCCTTCTGCTTTTGGACTTCCTCTAACTTCTTCCGAAGAGCCACTATTTGCTCTTTAGAAGAAGCCAACTATTCCTTGGCATCACACAAGAGCAGCCTCTGATCCTCGGCTTGCTTCTGAGCGTCCTCCAAAGCCGAGTCAGCACTTCATCTTGCCTGTTCCTCCTCTTTCAGTTTGTTCCTTAGATCCTTGTTGGACTGATCGACAATGTTAAACGACTCCACAACTGCCACGCGCCTAGTCCTCTCGTCTTCTAGCTGCCGGTAGCAGGAATTGGTTATCTCCTAGACCTTGAAAGTAGCTTGGACAGCCTGAAAGAAAAGGGTTAGTAACCTTACGAATAAAAATAAAGATGTTAAAAAAAAAAAAAAAGATGGATGCATACCATGCCCAGATATCTTTTGAGGTTAAGGAAAACCTCATGCTTTCTGATAGACCGCAGCTCGGCCATATCAGTGGGGAGTAGTAAAGCCTCTTCCAAAGCTGAGGCCACATGGCATCCATTGCCTCCATGGAAATCCCTGATGGATGCATTATCCCTCAAGGGTTCACCATTGAGCATTGGAGCTGGAAGCCAAGCTTGAGGCTTAGGTGGCTGATTGTCTCTCCTCTTTAAGCCTCTCTGCCCTGCTTGTCCAGTCTTTTGCTGCTTTGCAGCCCGTTGGGTCTCTTCTTCAGGCATAGGGCGAGATCTCCCAGCCTCCAATACCTCCTTGCCCTTCTGCTCTCTCTTTCTCTTCAGGTCAATAGGTTCAAGTCTGGATGGCAAATATGGCTGAGGAAAAGGAGGAGGAAGTTTGGGCTGAGTTGGTTTCCCAAGTGCATCCTTTCCGGGCTGGGACTCTATTAAGTCCAGCAAACTTCTTTTAGATTTCCTTTGGATACCCATCTTGTCTAAAGTGATGCTGCCTACTTGTTGTTGATGGTTAAGGTCAGCTAATGTACTCTTGGGGGATAGAGGTTGGTTGAACACCTCAAATTCGTCCTAGGAGTTTGACAAATCTACAATCCTCTCTGGTTCTTCTTCTTCTTCTTCCTTTTCTTTTTCTTCCTCTTCTTCCTTAACAACGAGTTGGGATGGGGACGCTCCTACTGAAGGGATGCCCACAAAAAGTGGCTGAGTTAAGGGTGTACCTTCAGGGATTGGAACGCCCTTAGGAACGACAAATCCTTCAAAGGCCACACTAATACAGGGAAAACGAGGATCGTTGGCTTTTATTACACGCTTGGGAGCTTGGAATCCAAGGGAAATAGGATTGTACCCAAGGATTACGTGTGCTGCTCGTAATTGTTCGTCGGCTTCGTTTACAAACACCTCAGACCGTAGAATTTTGTCTAGACTTTCTCTGTTGACTAAGTTGAGCTGAGGTATGGTAGAACTTCTGTCTGTAAAATCATTAAAACAGAAGGAAAATTTGTCAGAAGCAGAAATAATGTGAAACAAAAGGGAAATATAAGTCAAGGTGCATAAATTTACAACTAGACCCCCACCTGGTGTTCCTTCCTTAGTTAGACAGGATAGGCCATTATGCCATGTCCCAAAAAAGATTAAAAAATCTTCCTTTAACCCTTTGTTTGACGTAAGGAGGTATTGGATTAGCCTTACTTCGGGATACCTTAACTTAAGGTAGTATCCTTGCTCCTTCAAATGATGTAGGTTGTATACCCAGTTGACATCATGGTGTGTCAATCCTAGGTTCATTCTCTCATTTAGGGCTTCTATACTCCCTAATACTCTGAACATATTTGGAGCGCATTGTGTGAAGGATAGTCTAAAGAATCTAAGGTAGTTCCTTGTGATATTACCCATGGGGATGGTCATCCCTCCCTCTATGAAGGCGATCATTGGGATGACCACCTCTCCTTCTTTCCTATCATCTACCCATTCCCCTTGGGCAACGTATCTCATGCCCACTGTTGGTGGGATCCCGTACTTAGCCCTAAATCTCTCTCTATCCTCCTCGGATTCAACTAAACACTTGAACCTACCCATTTTTTAAGAAGTTTTGAAGA
The DNA here is from genome assembly GCF_001633185.2 of Quercus lobata. Lineage (NCBI taxonomy): Eukaryota > Viridiplantae > Streptophyta > Magnoliopsida > Fagales > Fagaceae > Quercus > Quercus lobata. Next base: position 4,885,763 of record NC_044909.1, on the reverse strand, counting down.
GAAATTAACAAGTTTGAAACGAAAAATAGAGCCGAGAAGGAAAAAGTGTGATGAAAAGAGAATATATGGAAAGAAACAAAACTAAGAGGGTTCAAGGAAACTTATAGGTTTGAAAAGAAGGTCCTCGGACAAAATTTTTGTATTTGTAGATGCACAAGGAAGTGAGAGAGAATGACAGGTTCAGTGTATGAACTCTAGAGTTGTGTGATTGTTGGAAGTAGGGAAAGGAGTTGATTTCAAAAGCTATTTATAGTGGCACAGAAGTTACAAGCGAGAAAATTCCCACTCATAACCCTAGGAAATCCTCCACCGTTAGATTTGCATCGTGCCGTTGAACGTGGGGGACAAAAGTGCCGTCAAAATTTAATGAGGGTGCGCTCTGGAAGCCGAAGCGTCAGGAGCGTGCCTTAAGCAGGTAAAAAGGCATTTGGGAGTTCGGATAGACGGGGTGTAATCGTAAGCAGGGTGGGCTGAGGATATCAAAATCCTTCTTTTCTCCAGAGGAGTCGAAATAAAGATTTTGAGGGGCTATTGTGGAGGCCAGATAGCCATAAGGTACTGTTAAAACTGTATATATTGGGCCTATGGCCTAGTTCGAGGATATTTACTTGTCCGAGGATTGTCAAATAATATTACTATGGGAATGATAGAAAAGGAAGAGATAAGGATTGTACATGATAGTCCAAAAGATATTCGAGGAGAAAAGTCATATCAGAAATATGGGTCTGAGATCAATAGTGATAGGCCACAAACTGAATGATCCCTTGTGATAGAAATTAATTAATTAATTAGCCAAGTTATTAATTAATCAATTTATCATGCAAACGCGTGGTAACACAAACAAATCACTAATAAACTAATAACACAGCGGAAAATAAATAACACGGTGATTTGTTTACGAATGGGGAAAACCTAACGGCAAAAACCCCACCAGGTGATTTTCAAGTCACCATTCTCGAAACTCCACTATTATCACAACAAGCGGTTACAAGTAAAGGAATCCAAGTACCTTACCAACCTACAGTTGAACCCTTACCCCAATACTCAACTGGATTTGTTTTGTAGTGACAGTTTTCAGATACACGACTCTTAGTACGTGACTAATCAATTGTGTGGATCCCAGTACGCGACTTCAATCACTAACTAAGAAAGTTGTTGGTTGCAAAATTTTTCAGTTCATCCATACAATGAAGATCAAGAAGATGCTTAGTCACAAAACCCTACGGTACACATACACAGCAACTTCTTCAAGAGAAAGAGATGAACTAGGGCAAGAACTTCGTCTCAGGTCACAATTTGCTTGAACAGAGTTTGCTCAAAGCTTGTGCAACTTGTGAACACTTTGACGGCCCTTAAACTGGTCCTTTTATATGTCTAGGGTTAGGAGAAAAGAAAGCCCAAAGACACATTCATGGATCCCAAGAAAATTATATTGGAATTCTGACAATCTTAAATCTCAACAAATAGAAGGTGTCGAGCAGGTGTCGAGCACACCGAATGAAGAACAGCTTCCTTAAGCTTGATAGATGCAGTTGTCGAGCCAGCTGTCGAGGTTTAAAGATTTTGCACCCTGAACTTGTTTTCTTGAACAGACTTGAAAGTTTCAATACTTGACCTTGAAACAAAGTTTCTTGAAGTATTTAAAACATGCTAAATCTACCTAAATGCAAGTAAAGTGCGTTTTGTCAAAGGATAAGCCAATTACATAAAATCATGACATATGTTCTTAATATGTGAAATGTCCTAACAAGTAGGAATGTCCTATCGTCCTGAACATCCTTCCAGGTTGCATCACGGTTAGAAGTCAAACATTGGATAGGAGAGGAGTAGAGGAAGGCAACAAATATCTTCAAAAGCTGCTACCCTCGCATTAAGTGCATCCCATCTAACTCTCTAGCCGCATTAATGTGAAGGTGATACCTGAACAGTGGTAAAGCAGCCTTACAGCTACTAGTTGAAGGTTCTGGGAGGTGTTGGATGGGAAAAGAAAGAGTTCCTAAAATCTAACCTACAGGTGTATGGTGGGGATGGTGCCAAAAATGATAGTATATAGCATGGAAAGGTGGCCTAAAAGATGGAGGGATCGAAAGAAAGGAATCACTGTAGCGATCCGTTCAACCCTTGTAACCTTGATCATCAACTTGACATTATAACAGAGCTCCTTAGATTGTGTCGATGACAAATTTTCTTACCTTACTTGTGTTTGATTTTCTTAAATAAACAACTGTTACTGTCTTTCTTATTGACTAGACCTAGTTCTTTCACCCACATTCTACAAATTCATTATTTGGACTTATTGGGCTAGAACCCAATCATAATTTGGTTCAAATCCAAATTCAGTCCTTACAAAACTTATTGTATATCATTTTATTGGATGTAAAATTTGAAAATCTAACTGTTTGATTGCATTTTTTCTACATTCTTATCACACATATCAAAATTCATTCAAATAAAATGTTATTTACTATTTGAATTATAAATATTTTTATACGTAATTTTATGCCACAAAAAATTAAAATTTAAACATTTAATTGATGTTATAACTATTGATTTTTGATTTTCTTAAAATTTTGCAAGAATGAAGAATATAATTTGAATATCTATAGCTCACAAGTAAAATTTTAGAGTTGGTTTTGAGTATACCCAACCCAAACCCGGTAATAGCCATCCCTAAGCGTTTGTTCTTCCCAAATGATCTATAAAGCAACTTCTTTTGTGTTGACCACAGACTGCATCTAACTATTTGAACATAAGTTCAAATCAAGCATTTAGTCAAACATGTAAATTTCATTTCAAGTATTTTCAACTCACCCAAGTAGACTAAGGAAGAAGACTTCACAAGAAGGGAGAACCCAAAATTACAAACTTTTTTCCAAGAAAGGACCCAAGAGTGCTAAGAAAACCTTCCTCTTCTTCTTCATCTTCTTCACAATCTGCTACACATATAAGAAGAAAACAACGTTAATAAAACAAGAACATCAATGTTATTTTTATTTTTTATTTTTATGTGAAACGCCTATAGTTTTTTCTCTGTTTGGAAGGTGATTTTCATGAAGATTGGGAAGAGAAAAAGAGTCAGCAATATTTTTGGAGGGTTTTTTTTTTTTTTTTTTAATGAGTCTGAGTCTGGTAAGGAAGGAGTGTAAAATCTATGTTTTACATCATCTAATAAGAGACTGTTATATCAATTTTTTACTTAAAACTTAATACATCCTACTACATCTAATAACATCTCAATAAACTCTCATTTGTGTTGGATTTTCAAATGGGTATTAGAATTAATTGGATGTGATTGTGTTTATTTTTTAATATGAGAAAAGATGATGTGCTATATTAGGATTGGAGGGTGCAATACTTAGGTTTCACACCATATCTTTATGAGAAGTGCTACATCCACAATATTTTCACAACAAATCATAAGTGATAAGTTGTTATTGGTTCTAATTTGAATCCACAACTTAAATTACTTTTTTGCCCACCCATAACAATCAATAACAAAATATCACTTATGATTTGTTGTGAGAATATTGTGAACATAACATTTCTCTATTCTTGTAGAATTTAATCTCTTTTTTAATTTGAAGGAAGTTTTTTAAATAAATTTTTTTTTCATAGGGAATTAATGAGGAAGTATTGTGTATGGTAGGTTCTAATCATTAACATGTGAAATGTTGATGCGGTATGTTTGTATATGTGAAATGTACGTTGATGCGGTGTGTTTGTATTAGAGGTGTAAATAAAGGGATTACACTTGCCCTTATTCAATTTATACTCTCTCCAACATTTTAAAGGTGGAATCTCTTTTACGTGCAAAAAAGTCGGTTCTCTATTCTACTATAAAAGTCGATCTGAGAGGCATTCAACTTGGAAACCATAACAACAAAAAGGCACCCTTTCTTGATGAAGCAAAACATGTTTTGGGGAAGTACTCTTTCTAACATTGTAAAGGTAGTGATGATTCTGGAACTGTTGCTTTGTAACATCAAGGCTCTTGAAGCTGCAAGGCCGCCATTGGATTTCTCCAAGCCAAAACTTGGGAAAATCAAGGGGTCAGTTTCATCAAAAGATCAAGCACCGGAGCAATCATCTTCTCCAAATCCATGTACTTACATACCTGGACCCAGTAGTGGAGATTCAGGTTGCCATAACCCATAAATGAAGAAAACTGGAGCTTCAGGGCTTTACGTGTGGACGTGTGGTCTTGGGGTGATGAAAATTGTTGTGTAGTAAGAAAAGTAGAGAATATCTCCACTAGCCAAATGTTTTTCTTATATAGTTGCGTATTAGGTTTTATTACCTAGATTTGGAATCAATCGTAGCAGATGAAAAATAAAAAATAAAAAAGTCATCATGGTCTTTTAGCCCGATTGATTAAATGTTGTTGTTGTTGTGGTTTTCTCTGTGTCTAGAAATCGTTCACTTGATCTCTAATCCTTTGGGGTGGTCTATTTGTCTGTTGTGATGCTTAGATTTTGAGGTTGGTATCAATTGTCAAGTATTAGCACTAAGGTATATAAATGTAAAGCAGAAGTAATTGAGTGAGAAGTGATTGTCTTGTCTTTGGTCATGTTATTTATGTATAGAAATTGTTTCTACTACCATCATCTTGCTGCATCTACTTTGCAGGAGTTGCATTGAAAAAGTTTCCAGCTTGTTTCTATAGCTTTGAGTTTTGGATCATTTTTAGATCTCCCTGAAGAATTGAGTTTCATGAAGGCATAAACCTAAACATGGGCCCATATGAATGAGTCCTTGGGAGAAGCTGATCTCCACGTACACCACTAACCCAGCCAAGGTAATTCTATTTTTTTTTTTTTTTTTCAACTTCAATTGTATTAATAAAAAGATGGAGACAATCTGCATTATAAGCTAACTTTAATGACCTGTTTGGATGGAAAAGAGAAGGAGGGAGAGTGAAGAGGGGAGAGGCGTAGAGTAGAGTTGGCAAAAATTAAATTAATTTTGTATTAAATCTATTATACTTTACTCTATTCTCCCTCTCTTCCCCTCAATCCAAACAGACCATAAGGGAGGGGGCAGATTGTCAAAACAAAAACAAAAAGAGCAATTGGAAGATAAAGCTAATTAACTTAGCAGCAGTATGTGTTGGAACATTACAGTTTCTCTTAACCCAAACAAAAAAGCAGCTAACAAAGGAGGATGCAAGATTCTGGATGTTTCTTTAATGGGTCATCATTTCCATCAGTTATGCACCAAGAAGAACTGGGAGTGTAGGTGACACTCTTTGTGAGCAAAACGTGCACCAAGATTTAACCCTAAAAAAAAAAGTGCACCAAGAAGAATCGCTTAAATCATTTGTTTTGTGTGTGTTTTCTTTTCTTATTTTTCCTTTCTAGTTAGAGTCAATTTTTAGTCAGCCTTTTCGATTTGAATTATCCGACGTTTTCATTGGTTTTCAATTTTGGTATAGATTAGGTTAAATATCGGAGGGTTGCGTTGTGACTAATGTTGGAGGTTCAGTTGATGTAGTTTATACTTTATATAAGGTCAAAGTGAATGCTGCAGCAGATGTAGTAATTAGTTTTCTGCTGATTAAGCTTGTGTTCAATACATAAAATCGTACGAAAACTTATGAGATAACAAACTTTTTCCTGGGGATACATTGCGTATAGTCATTCTGCTATATATGGTTCTGTTTAGTGGTCTGATCCTTGATGGAACTCACGGTGTTACTGTATGAGGAGTCTGGTTTCCTGTTACTGTTAGGCTAGATCAGGTTCACATCTTCCATACAGACTCCAGTGTTTTGCATTTGGGAATGGTTAATTTGTTGCACCCGACAAGCTTGGGAGTGTAGGTGTTTAATTTGTTTAGCCTATTTCCTCTAGTCATGTGATTTGTTATCCATCAGATTTGTAATAAGTACAGAATGGTTTTATTTTATTTTTGGCTACGTGAAGACAGAATGATTGAGTGCTTAATGTTTTCCCACCAAAAGGGTTGAGATTCCAAGGCCCCCCCTAATTTTTTTTAAATTTCAGTTACTGCCTTAATAAATTGAAAAATTATATATAAGTTGTTTGTAAATTAACTTATTGGCTCCCCAAAATTTGAGGGAAAAAAAAAATGTTATGGGTTTAGTACCCAATTAAAATTCACTTGTCTCTCACATATTTTAAGATTCATTAAGAAAAACCCAAAAAAAAAAAAAAAAAAAAAAGATTAAAAAAAAATCCAGTCCATTCCTTGGCCCATTAGCTCCTCCAAATACCAAAAATAAAAATCTTTGACACATACAGGTTATTTACTTATAATAAATATGAATAAAACAAAAAATTCCTTACTGTTGTCGCCACTGCAATCTCAACACTGCAACGAACTCAACAGTTTTCTTTGGTTCTTGTCGCCTCCGTTCAAGTGAATCAACGACCGGCGACCTCCAGATTAGTGACCAGTAGACTATAGTGGTAACGTGGTATATTTCTGTTACTTTATACTCCGTATATAGTTTTATCTTTTGTTGGGATCTCTATCTATTTGAATGAAAAAGACTAAAAAGTATCTCTCTTTTAATTTAAAAAAAAGGTGTTTATTTGGCTTGTAAATGACGTCACACAGGACCAGTTTAGCGGCTTGTTGCCGTCACCTTTTTCTACTATTTTTATATTAAATTTTACTTTTCAACAAAGGTTACTAACTTATCTTTTTGCTTATTTTACCATGTTTAGTGTTATTGCTATTTGTTATACATTTGTTTATCTATTTATGTTTGGTCCTCCAAAAATAATATTGTTTGTAGAATGTGTAATTATAGACTATTGAAGCATTAATATGAAAACAAATTTACATAGGTTGTTTTTTTTATGGGAAAATTACAATTTACCTACCTGTAATTTGGTTGAAATTTAAGTTACCTACCTTTAATTTGAAATTTGAAATTTTATTCACTTGAAGTTAGCTTAGTTAAAGTTTCGTAACTCACTTCTGTTAAAAACATGACTAAAAATGTAATTTTGCTCAACTTTTATGTTTCTCTCTTCTAAAAATACAAAAAACATAAAAATACAAAATAAAATAAAATAAAATAAAAATCCAGTAGGACACTTACATCATGGAATTTTTAACCACAGATAAACAATTTAAATTTTGATCAAACCTCAAGTGGATAAAGTTAATTTCAAATTTCAAATCATAGGTAGACAACTTTAATTTTGGTCAAACCACAAATGGGTAAGTTTTAATTTACCCTTCTTTTATTTTTTGAATATTAAATAATATTTTTCATTTTTTAAGTGAAAAAAGTTACTATATAATTAGTATTTAAAATTTGATATTTAGGTTTTAATATATATATATATATATATAATTTAATGAGAAACCAATCTAAAATTGATACATATTTTATGAGAAAAATTGTTTAAGATTTGGAGAATACTACACAATTCTCTATCTAGAATAAGAATACTTATATTGAATCCCTATATTAGCTCAAAGATATGAATTCAAGGAATATTGCTTTCTTTGAATGTGATATTGGAATGAGTTTTTGAGTGATTGTTTAATGGTATATACAAGAAAAAAAAAATTCAAGATCAATCATAAATAGTTTTAGTACCATGAACAATCCTATGACACAACCTTAGTGAATTAAAGTTAACTTATATAATTTTTTTTTTCTTTTTACTTAAGAATATGGTTATATTTAACTTGGCCTTCTTAGGAAAAATTTCTGACTCCGCCACTAGAAAGGTCATTGGCTAAAATGGAAGATTATTTGGTTTGCTTTTCATTTTTCTATGTCTTAGTCGGCACCATCACCATGAAATGGTTGATGATGGGTTTTAAAAACTTTAACCTAATGTTCTAAAGCTTAAACTGTAATACGTGTAATCCAGAATTGCAGCACTTGGAGTTCTAATGAAAAGCACTTCTGTATCTTGTCAATGACTCACTCTCACAACCTTGTAATGATTAAAGCCTTAATTATCGAGAAATCACAATATTACTGCTGATACAATCTCCTATACGTATCCAAACTGAATGTTTAGTTTTTTATGTTAGTAATTTGGTGAGCAGGTAAATAAAGTGTTTGATTTTTATGAAAATGAATTCAGATTATTTACCTAACAAAAATTCTATCACCACATAAAAACATAAAAACGACATTTTTTGTTATAACTATCAATGTAGTAGACTAGGAGTGACGTAGAAAAAGTAGCGAATTTGTGTAAAAGTGAAACAACTAGTCACTAAAGTAGTGAATTTTATTTTTGTTCTGAGTGGTATTTATTTCACATTGCTTGTGATTTTATTATGAGTGGCGTTTATTTACAATGCTTAGCTTATTGCCCCCGACCAGCTCGCCAAAAGCAATAAACAACCACTATTTTTGTCTGTCCCTAAACAAAAGATGACCAGTGGTGCCACTAAATATTTTTTGAAAAAATAAATTTATTTGCTTCACATGTTCACAGTTCACCACCCTCACCGCAAGTTAAGGACTGAAGATTAAATAGTGGATCTCAAAAATTAAAAAAAATTAAAAAACCTTCTTTGTCTTTGTACACATCAGTAAAAGTATAGCACTGTAATAATTAATTACTAAAGTATATCACTGTAAGAATTAAGAATCAAAATGCTACATGGATAATATTTTCCACTACAAATTTCACAACCATTTAGTTGTCAAGCTGTTTTTTATTTTATCTAGACTTACTATTGATATTATTTTATTGTTTATCATTTACAACTTGTAACCTTAATGATTGTGAAAAATTTTGTGAAATGTGACTCCTGACTTATTGCAAAAGACATCTTAGAGAATCCATTAACATTTTTCTCTTCCATCTCTTCATATTTTCAATTTCAAACTTTGAATTTTTGCTGTAATCCCAAATTTAACTACTTATAAGAATAAAGGTAGAAAAGTTGAATTCTACAAAAAAATTTAAAAGCATACAAAACAATGAGACACAAACAATATATTGCTATATTCTTAACACTTTTTAAAATTGATTTATTTTTTCAATTTATTTGAAGAAATCAAATTATATGCTTAAAATTAATTTCTCAATTTGATTATCATTAATTATTTACATCGCGGGCAATTGAGTGGATTAAACTAGGTATGAAAAAATAAATTAAAGTTTAAATTTACATTAGATTGCATGTGACAATTACATTAGCATATAATTGCTTCTTTATTATGTTATCATTATTAAATTAAATATTTTTAGATTAATTTTACTTTCAAAATTATCTTTTAATTTTACCCCCGTGAACCGAAATCCGAACTCTGCCACTAAGTGTATTAGTATATACCCTTTTGTTATTGGCACCGGTGCCATTGACCATTTCATTAAATATTAGCATTCTGACCGACTATATAATTGAGTAAATGCATATAGTTAATTACATTGTAATCTTTTGATAATTGTATAAATAAACAACTTTAGTATTGCTAATCGATATGTGATATGTACACAACATTAATAGTAATAAATAATATATACAATAACTAATATACTAATAAACTAACAGATTCCCCTCAAAAAAACAGCTAATAAATATTATTATTATTATTATTGTTATTATAAGAACATAAAAAAATAAAATAAAATAAAATAAAAAAGAAGAAGAAGAAGAAAAAGAAGAAGAAGAAGAAGAAGAAGAAGAAGTAGAAGTGGTGTTTAATTATTTATACTCGATTATACACAAATTGTTTTACACATGCTTAAAAAACAACTGAAATCGTAACACCCAAAAGTTTCTACGGATATATTAACACTTTTGGTAGTTAAAAGTGTGCCTTGACCTTTTCCCTCATACTAATCTGACACACATTTTAACCGTAGAAAACAATCATATCCTAAAACTAATAAATTTGCAAAAAAATTGTATAACAAATTGACTTAGATTAGAGTTGTCAACATTACACAAAACAAAAATATTTTGGATTTTGTAAAACTTCTAATTTTTTTAAGGATAAGTGAAAGGTAATTTTGGAAATCTGCCATTAACCAAAGGGCATGTTAGTATACAACATTTTTTACATCAATTTAACATAATTTAATCAAATAAATGTCAATGGGGTAATATATATATATGTGTGTGTGTATATATATATATGTGTGTGTGTGTGTGTGTGTGCGTGTGTATATATATCCTTTCAGAATTGGGAGGGAGTGTCATTTCCGCATGATCTTTCTCTTATCACTGAAGTCACATGATCAATAGCGATCTGCAGCACATTTCTTCTCTCACTGAGAACGTAATATCACTCCATAAAGCGCAATTGCTAAGCACATGAACAGTAACAATTTTATTGTAAATTAACTAAAATTAACAAAAGTGGCAGACAATAGAGATTGCAAATTTATTAGTCATGTTACATCACATGTATGTGCTTAATTAAATCATGAGTTTTACATTGCATGAAGAATATTTCATCACTCTCAAATCAAGAGGATTTGATACCAAGTAAATAATCATTAGGAAGGTATTTTTTGAAATTATCTAAATTCTATAGTGCCAATTTGTAGCATAATTTATGTTGAAGATTCTACAAAGAATATTATCATGGCTTCAAGTTTGATGAAAATGGAAGTTATTAGCATAAGAGATTGCACATATATTGCAATATTTTCCTCATGGCAACGAGGGCTTTAGCTTGTTTGGGGACACAAAGTTTGCTTTTCTAAAATCAAATTTCAAACGGAAGTGGCATTACATATAAAAGAAGCAAGCCACAATCATATTAATTTCTCTCTTAGCTAAAAGCCTAAAACCCCTGCTAGATACAAACTAATCATTCCATAACCTTTCTATCTGAGCGTGAAACATTACTTGATTAGCTTTTGCTTTGCTTTAGGTGTTTATGTTAAAAGATGATTTGATTATGTCCCTGACAATGAGATCACATAATTTCAGGTGTAAACGTGGGCAGAGAGAGCATCTAATTATTAATTAACTACAAAATGATTAGCCTTCCACATATCCACATTAAAGCAATATATGTCAATTTGATCTAACGTTGGATATAGTTTTTTGAGTAGTTTTCATCTTTTGAGTAATCATGAGCAAGTCCGCAATGGGTTACAAAATTTTACTTTGAATCCGTAACTACATTAAATAATTTTAAAGGACACCGACACGGCGACACCCCGTGCAGAAACACATTAATATATGAGAGTACTTGGCACTTCTATGTTTGGCATGTTTGCTCCCAAAAAAAAAAAAAATTACAAACTCACCTCCATGCTAATTTAATCAAAGGTCAGTTCTTCACCTCAGCCCATCTTGATATTCCAAATTACCCCAATTCCATTCATCCAAAAATTCCAAATGAATAAACTTAATATTTGAAATTGGGACAAAATGGGCTTCTGCCCTTTTCAGGAAAATTAATTAGCCTTTTGTCCTTCTTCCCAAACTAAATAGGGATATACCTCTCTTTTGAAAATCGATTTAAGCCCTATAGTGACGTTTATAAAGACCTATAGTGGCGTTTTGTAACTTGATATCCATGAAATTGAGTTATAGGCAATAAAATTGCCTATAACTCGATTTCATGGATATCAAGTTATAAAACGTCACTATAGGTTCTTAAAATGTCACTATAAGTCCTTAAAAACGTCACTATAGGGCTCCAGAATTTTTTTTTTTTTTTTTTTTAACTCGATTTTGAGAAACTCGATTTTCAAAAGAGGGGCATTTCTTTATTTAGTTTGGGAAGAAGGGCAAAAGGCTAATTAATTTGCCCAAAAAGGGCAGAAGCCCATTTTGTCCTTGAAATTGTTAAGAAAACAGTACCTAAGTTTCATATAAACGATGTTACATATATGCCTTTATTTATTTTATTTTATTGAGTAAAACATATATGCCTTTACTTAATTATAAAAGAGTTACTCTTCCCCTTTATCTCCTATTTCTTATGGTGCAAAAGTCCAAATTGGAAATTTAAATTATAATTGACAAGAATTAAGTTAATACAAATGTCCTTCATAAGTTAAAACTGAAGAAGCTAGTTGTTAGGTCCAAATGTCCAATAAATTGAGTGTTGCTAACCCATGACAAAAAGGTTGAGATTTATTGAGTCTTTGATGTATATTTGTAAGTTCAAGATGAAGTTTCAAGATTAGCTTGAGGAAAGAGTGGTTTCTAGAATATCAACACCTACTCAATCAATTGAGAATCATAGATTTAGAATTTGACCTAATGCATTTTTTTATTAAGTTGGATATTTAAATGTGTTTTTGTAACCTAATAGAGAGTCTATATAAAGGCCAATTAAACATGACGTTTACAAAGATTAGAAAAACAGAAACCCTAAGTTTTTTAGAGAGAATATTTTAACCTCCATTCAGTGTGCCCATGGATTCAATAGAAATAATTCTTCGGGTTGTATCTCATTGGTGAGATTAAAAGTTGAAGTCATAGAGTCTTCATTCCAATATTATTATTGTGGAGAAAATCTTCAAGTGGGTACCTGAAGTCATGTGCGGGGATGTTCATGTTCAATAGAGTATGCTATAGAAGAGTCTGTAAATTTAGAACTACGACGGATAACAATAATAAGTACTATATGTGATAGCAAATGAGAGTATGGCTATTCTATTTTGAAAAAACTTCAATTCTATTAGTGAATTTGTTTTGCCTCTTAGTGGTTAATTCTTCACAATGATTTTTCTAGTGTCACAATATAATGTGTTCTTTGTTGATTGTTTATTGGTTTACATATGGTGTATGTTGCTATGTGGTGATTAACATAGAAATTAATTTGAATTCATAACTACTTAATTTTTTAAGTTGATTAATTCCCCTAAAAATCAACTAAGGGGTCTAAATAACCTAACATAAGTATTAGGCTAAGTGATAACCCAATGATGATAAAATCATGTGTGCGCCATGTTTATGGTTTGAACCCCAACCCACTCCCACAATCTACCTATATCAAAAAATAAAATTAAAAAATTGTCTAATTATATATATATATATATATATATATATATAGACACACACACACACACAAGCAGAAGTCTATGCTATAGCTTTGCCATGTATCAAATTTGGAGTTTTCCATGCTTGAAATTGGTGGATTCCTCAATTAATTTGAGATGATATAGAATAATAATGCCACATGATAAGTTTTTTTTTTTTTTTTTTTTTTTTTTTTTTTTTTTTTTTTTTTTACAAGATAGAATTTCTACTCTAGCCTAATCTAAGTGTATATGTGTGTGAAGCTCCCTCCTGAAAACTTGAACCCCAGCCCTTACCCCCCACACCCTATAAACACTTATACTTGTAAAGTGACCAATGCACTAAGGGTGTGCGGTGGTCACCCTTCGTTTTTATATCCGGTAGAGATGTATTTGACATGTGTTAGATTTTATTCTTTAAAAAAAGAAAAGAAAAAAAGACGTGTGTTAGCTAGATTTATTGTCTATCAGCACCATGTTTCAAACCATGCATTTAATCATTGAAAACCTTATTGCATGCTTAAATTGCTCCTAAACTAAATCAAACGGGGAGTTGAAGTACTTACCTAATTAATTAATTAATTAATTAATCGGAGTTGTTAATTAGTTTCTACTTCTTTGTCAAGGCCTTTTTGGGCCATCGTATCTTGTGGGCTTCAAAGCTGCCAGAGTTTGAGAAATTCAGAAACATCACTTTTTTGGGAATTTATGGGCCAGGCTCATTTAGGATCCGTTTGGATACAGCTGAAAATTGAAAACTGAAAAACACTGTAGCAAAATAATTTTTAAATATGTAAATAGTACCGTGGGACCCATTTTTAATGAAAAAGTTGTTAAAAAGTGTAATTTGTGGGTCCATGAACAGTGCACGGTATGCACTGTTCACGGAAAAAGTCAAATATTGCTGCTGAAAAGTTGCTGAACAGTAACAAAATTGGCCAAAACGCGTGGGAAAAAAAAAAAAAAAAAAAGCAGGCTGAAAAGGTTGAAAACGCAAAACGTGCGTTTGGGAAACGCAAACGCACTTCCCAAACGCACCTTTAATGTAAGAACCCCAAGACCAAGAGGCCATGACAGTGGGTATAAGTTTTTTTTTTTTTTTTTTTAAATAAAAATATTTATGAATTTTATTTATATAGCACAATCGATGTTTACCATTTATGCCGCAGTCTAAGTCTTGGTTCTTACAAATCAAAAGATGAAAAAAAATCTAGATAGTGCTATAGGCTAAATTTATATAGCTCAACATAATAGGCCAGCAAAATTAAATTTTGGTATTCGGGCTCATAAAGTTATTAAAGGCCCAATTACTCATGGCTAGACAAAACGGTTTTTTACCTCCCACTATCACGAAAAGATGAAATGTTGGATAGTAAATTGATCAAGCTTGAAACCACATGCATGAATAGATGGCAAAATCAAGATCACTCGCTAGATACAAAATCCTCAAGCCCAACTTGTATTTATTTGGGCTTGGGCCTAAGTTAGTTTCACCATGTGGTCCAATCCTACATGAAAACCAACAGAAAAGGAGTGGGAGGTGTGGCTTGGATAGTCTCTTTTATATGGGCTTACCTGTAGACAGGGACGGAGGCATTAATTGACTAGGGGGCAATGGCCCCCCTAATATATATATATATATATATATATATATATATATATGTATATATATATATATATACTAATATATTAAAAAGGTCCAAATAATATGATTTGTAGAGCGTGGGTGTAAAGAACTGGGTTAACTTTTGTATAATAAAAAGATTCACTCTCACGTATATTGAAAGTCTAAAGTTGACCCAACGATCGTTTTTCTTTGGTAATCGGTACAGTTCTGTTTCTTCTCTTTTTCCTCTTTTTCTTTGTCTATGTTTTTCTTTTTCTTTCTTGTTGTTCCGATCTCCCCTTGCATGTTCTTCTTTCAGTTTATATACCACCCTTTGCCTTCCATCCTCATCGCACACGTGTAGGTTGGGTTTGGAGGATTTCTTTCTATCCCATCCAGCACCTCCTGGAACTTCCTATGGGCAGCTGTAAGGCTGCCTCCTTACTGTTCAGGTATCACCTCCACATTAATGCGGCCAGAGAGTTGGTTGAGAAGTCATTAATGCGAAGGCAGCTGTGGTTACAGATATTTTGTTTATCTTTTCCCTTTTACCCTTGGTCTGTGATCCTATCTGTATTGGTGACATGATTCTGAGGCCCGACTGCCACGAGACTGCGCCTTATTCGTCCTCAGACGCATAGTGCCGAGGAGTATGGCGTCCTCGGACGAATACAGCACCTCACCCTCGTGATATTGACTACCACCCCCTTCAGTAATTACCTTATGACTGGACTTGGCCTCCTCGGACAGATATGCATCCTCGGATGAGCCACAGGCCCAACAATCCTGACCTTAATGGGCCTATTGATCGAATTGCCCCCCACAATATATGTATGTATTAATTTTAGCAATTTTGTTTTATAAAATTACATTTTGCTCCCTTAACAATATCATTGATTTTTCCTAGAGTAACATTATACTTACAAACTTAACTACAATATTTTTATAAACTGTTGAGGTACAAATTCTTATTGATTCGCATCTGGGCCTATCACTTATATCACTTTTTTACTTACTAATAATTACTCACTATATCAACAATATACCTCTAGCACTTTCCTCATTTTAAAGGCCATTAAAAAACTTTATAGATCTAAAATCTAAAACAACATATACTAGCCCAAAAACAATTGTGCAACAACAAAAATCACCAATAGCAAAGCTAAAAAAAATTAAGTCCAATTAAACAGTTTTACTCAAACAAACAACTAGTCATTTAAAAAGTTTTAAACAGAATAATTTTGTCTTTACCCAGTGAACACACACATCAATCAAAAAAAAAAAAAAACCTCCGCAGCTAAGAAGCTACTGAATTAGAGGTTAAAGTCGCTTCCTTAACTCAAAGTCCTGGCTCCGTCACTGCCTGTAGACATGGGCCATGGTAGGCCTAGAGCTGAAACACAGGCACCCAAAATCTCAAATTTGCATTTAATGCTAATTCAATCTCATCTATTTACACATTGCCCCCAAACTTTCAAATTTAGAAGATCCAAAAGCCCGCCATTCACCAAATAGGAACAAAGTCCAATCAAAGTGTCAAACCAGACTAACCAACTTGCCATGTTCAGCCAAAAAAGAAAAGAAAAAGAAACTAATCTAGTCTTTCATGAATTGCACTACCCAATGCACAGGTTCCGCCGGTATGTCCATTTCACACAAGTTCTACCTTTTAAAGACATTTTGCAAAATCAACACTTTTGATTTGAATAAAACTATCTCTGACCTAACTCTTTAGTTTCTTTAATTTCGAGAAAAAAACTTTTGATTTGAATATTCAATGGGTATTATCCAACACATTTTTGATACGATGATCACTCTAGAGTAGAATTTCTATTTTGTATATTAAAAAAAAAAAAATTCAATGTGTCTGACTCTTAAGCATTCTTTAATAGGTCATGTTAACGGATATTCTTAGAGCAGTTGTTAATAAATCATAATTGGAAATTCTTTACACCAATTTCATGAGAAATATAAAAAATTATCAACAACATTAATTATTTTATCATTCTCCCGATAAAATGTTCCTAAAAATAGTTCCTAAACCAATGCCCTAAAAACGTTGGTTAACATTTCCTTTCTTGAATTTAAGGGTTATGTTAACAGGTGTCATAAAGGGAATTATTAATAAATTATATTAGGAAAGTTTTTAACACCACTTTCATGCATTCGTTAACATTTACCTTAATTTAATAGCATAAATTAAATTCCTTTTTTCTCCAATCTCACCAACTATAGTCATAATCCTCCTAAAAATCAAATTTAGCTGAATTTTTTTTTTGTTTCTTTTTTAAATAAATAAACAACCTTCATTTTTATGGGCTTAAAGCATCCTAAACTAGATGTGGTATGTGATCTTAGCGTGTATGTGAATGACTAAGTAGATAATTAGACACAATCAATTCCCATATATAAGTTTTCTATTAAAAAAAAAGGGTAAATTACAAATTACATTCCTAAAATTTGGGGTTGACTAGATTTTACTCCCCAAAGTTTCAAAAACTTGATTTTACACCCTGAAATTTGGTTCCATTATCAATTCACCCCCCACGGTTAGTTTCTGCTATTAAGTGACAAATCATCATGTTGATGTATTTTATTTTTGCCAAATCAACCACAAAACTACATCTTTTGAGTGATGACCAAGATGGCACAATCAAAACTACGTAATTTCAGGCCTAAACTTTTTTTTTTTTTTTTTTTTTTGGAGAGAAAATTTCAGGCCTAAACCTAAAACACATTACTCTGGCTTAAACGACAGCATTTAGGCCAAACTCTAAAATCAAAAAACAGAAACCATAACCTCACAATCTGTTTACAGACCATCGATTGTGTGACCTAGGCAAATCCCTTAGTGTACAATGCACCAATGCTTACTCTAATACTAATACGAATTGGCAACCCACCAACTTCTCTGACATTCTAGTTGACTCATTTCAGAAGTCCCTTGTTGTTTCTTCTATTGGTGCCTTCCACTGCGCCTAACAGGTATCGTTATATACTAGCCATAAACTAGTACTATAATCATCTTCAATTCCTATGTTATTATATTGACATTCAACCTTAATTTTTCGTTTCATTAATATATATTGTTGGAAACCAAACTTTTTTTAACTGATTCTTTCCTTACTCTTTCTATGTTCACAATAATTTCCTGGGTTAAAATAGATTTGATTAATTGATAAAATTTGATTTTTTTTTTTTTTTTTTTGGGTAACCATAAAATTGGAATTGGGTTCTTTTGTGCATGGTTGAAAGAGGAAGGGGGACAATTCTCTTCACCGATTGTTCAGCTTTTCTCAATGGCATTCTCGGTTTCTTTATCTAGGACTAAGTTGGTTAGACAGATTGTGGGTTTATGGTTTCTATTTTTTTATTTTAGAGTTTGGCCTAAACGCTGTCGTTTAAGCTAGAGTAATATGTTTTAATTTTAGGCCTAAAACTACGTAGTTTTGATTGTGCTAACCTGGTCATCACTGAAATGATGTAGTTTTGGGGTTAATTTGGCAAAAACAAAACACATCAACATGATGATGTGTCACATAACAACAGAAACTAACCATGGAGGGTAAATTGCTAACGGAACCAAACTTTAGGGTGTAAAATTAAGGTTCTAAAACTTTGGGGGTGTAAAATCCAATTAATCCCAAACTTCAGGAGTGTAATTTGCAATTTACCCTAAAAAAAGGGTATATAAGGTCGACATTCTCCTTCCTTGTCATTGAACTTCTTAAGAGGTAATGTGATGTCCTCTTAGAATGACATTAAGATAAAATGCTAATTTTAAACAAATAAAGTGACATATTTGAAAAGCATAAAGATTTTACGAAATCTTGCAATTTATGAATTTCTACTATTAAATTACCGGGTGTACAAAGACATGTATATATATTAATTATAATTTTTTTCCCCCTGAAGTCAAGTCCTAAGTTTACCATTGCTTTGAACCCAAAATTTCTCCTATAAAAGGAGTCATGACTCATGAGCCGTGGGAGAAGTCAAACCTTTGGAGAGTAAAGAAATGAGCAGTACCCAAAAATCAAAACTTCTTTAAAAAATAAAAAATAAAAAATAAAAAATAAAAAATAAAAAACACTACTCTCTAGGGTTTTTTTATTTCTCTGATTTCAAAAGTTATAACTCTTTTGTGCTTGGTTGGTAGAGATTCTATTTCTTCCCAAAGACCAAGGGGACCAATATTCATTCAATTGATTCGAGAGGTCTTTAGGCCAAGGTAAGTACTTTTTAGATTCTCGCATTTCTTGCTTTCAATTTGAAGTTTAGAAGTAGTTGTGCGTTACTTTAGATAGTGAAGATGTAAAAATTAGGCGCTCTGTGTTTCTAGGGTATCTATGCTGCTATGCATAGCCTTGACTATACCAAACTCTTTAAAGGTCCTTCGTGTTCTTCTCAAGAATCATATAAGAAAGCTGACAATTAGACATAATTTAGAAAGGGGAAAAACTCTTTCACACTGATTGTTTTTATAAATTGAAGACATGAGTTTAACTCAATCATTCTTCATGTGAGTTTAAGTCATGTTTTCACTTTATAAAAGCAAACCGCGTGAAAGAAACATTCACATTGCTCATTTAAAAGAAGTTTTTTTTTTTTTTTTTTTTGGGCTCAAAGCATTTTTCACTGCATGTATTGTGTGATCCAATTATGCAAATGAATGACAACGCCCATTTGTAAAGAGGTCCACTTAAGCTCAACTGAGTAAATTGTCCAGGCTCCTTCCTTATTCGCACATCCCTTCATATACATGTGTGATGTGTGTGTTTTTATTTTATTTTATATTTTATTTTTAAGAAAAAGTTAAAATTCTTTATTCATAAACTTAAAAGAAATACACATAGTTTGCTAAAACAGCAACAAAACAAGAGTACATGTCCTCTTAATTATGCATCTATTTCCATTTTTATGCATAAAAGCAAACTATCAAGAACTACGATTTGTCAAAAGCAACTCGATCTCCTTAATCAAGTGACCGTGCAAACCAGTTGGGCTGTGGCTAACTGGCTATCCCTGTGTTGTTTGTTTAGAATTACAGCTATCCAAGCTTAATTATGGGCACTTTATAACGTGCCATTTTAAATGTAAATTTTTATTATTAATATTCTAATTTAAGATTAATTTATTTACTATCTTTTTTTTTTTTTTTTTTTTGGTGCAAGTTATTATGTTCTTCTCACAATTCACCATTTAAATCAGTGCATAAATTAATATATTTTATAAATAATTAACCATCTTAAATTATAAAGGCATTGTAAGTATTTTGTAATCTATAAATCATGTTAATAAGATTTTAACTTTGAATCTCAGACGTCTACATTGAAAACTTTGCAAGTTCTAGTTAAGTAAGGTTCTTGGCAAATAACACTTTCACTTATGTCATGACCATCTACATGATCCCCTCTAAAAATTCAACCTAGAATTTTAGATATTCGAATGTAAAAATCACATTTTGTAACATCCATTTAACTTTGTTTCTAGGGCAAAATCATCATTCAACAACATAAGGGAAAAGCCATAATTTAATCCTTAGATTTTCAAGTATTTCCTTGAAAACAAATTTAGATATTCTAATTAACAATCAAAACAATATATCATGTGCTTAAATCAGAAAACTAATAGTTATTGCTAAATGAAAATTTAATTGTTAATATGCATTCCTAGCATATATATATAATATTTATATAATCTAGTGATTGTGGCTAGGGTTTTGTAAACAGTTACGTAAAAAAGTACAATTTTTTTGTCACTAGAATTATTATCTGGGCAGTTTGTGAGAAAACTCATTATTGTTACAACTCATAATTAATTTGCCTCTACGTGTGTGTTCATGTGTTTATTTAATTTTTAATTGGAAATTAAAAAAAAAAAAAATTACAGGAAGCTATAATCAATTTTTCATATTTATCATCTATCTAAATAGTCTAAAACCTTCCATAAACAAAATAATGAGGTCTAATTAGCCTCTACATGTGAAGAAATTATACCGTCTTCAAGGTGGACCACATCATTTGTCTACCATTCTAGTAAAAGACTCTCACCTATTTAAAATTACTGAATCAGTATTCAATTTTTATTTAAAACTCCATAGTTTTAAACAAGTGAGAGTTTTTTACTGGAATTGTGGACCACATCACTTGTCCACCATGAGAATCTTATAATTTCTCCTACATGTGTGTTCATGTGTTTATTTAATTTTTAATTGGAAATTTAAAAAAAAAAAAATTACAGGAAGCTATAATCAATTTTTCATATTTATCATCTATCTAAATAGTCTAAAACTTTCCATAAAAAAAATAATGAATGGTCTAAAACTAACTAAAAGTACAAGTTTTTTTTTTTTTTTTTTTTTTTTTTATGAGAAAAATACGGATTCAGATCCTCTAGATTTCCTAAGGTACTCTAACAATAGATTTTCTTAAATCCTAACCACTCTTTTATGATTTGAAGGTCTAGATTTTGCTATGTTAGCATTTCAATAACAGTACTCTTAAAATAATAAAATAATGTTGCAAACAAAATAATTAAGATTTTTGTTAGTAGAATGCTGACATGGCAAAATCTAGACTAATAAATCATTAAAGAATGGTTAAGATTTAAAAAGATCTATTTGGTAGAGTACCCTGAAAAATCTAAAGGATCTGAATCTGAAAAATACACATAATTATAAAAAAGTTATTTTAGTATAAAAATTGGGAGATAAGGGAAATTAAAAAATATATATATATATATATATATTAGGTGTGACCTACATTTTAGGTGTTTAAAATTTATTATTTTCTTTGTTTAATCCTATTGTTTAAAGTGTTTTGAGCTTATCATAATTAATATTTGAGTGCATTTTAGACCATCTAAAAAGTGGACATTAAAAATGTGTTTTCTCCGAATAATTATAGTATAAAATTATACATAATTGAAGATTCCAATAGCGGCAAAGAGGATAGAAGACAGATTCAAGTATCAAAAAGATTGGACTGTGGATTTCCTCCCTACACAACCCCCCCCCCCCCCCCCCTCAAACAAAAAATAAAAAGAGAGATTGCACTGTGAGTCAGAGTTGAATGATGATTCCTCGAATCAGTCAACCTTTGCCTTTTATATCTAGGAATCATTTTACACTTTTACAAGACAGGCTTTTTATGTCACATTTTTAATAGAATTATTAAAAGACGATTCCACAATAAAAGTGACCGAAATTTTCTAAAAAAATAAAGGGATATCTGAATTCAAAGAGCCCTACCACACGACTTAATTATAAAAGAGGATTCCTTAAATTAACTACATGATTTTACGGGAAAAGATAACTTGAATAGAAGCAGAAAATTCGGCAGTAATATGAGCTATTGAGTTTAACAGTCTCCTAACCTTGGGACACGCTAATCTGTGTAACAAAACTTTGTGACTTCCTTTTTATAGCTTTATGTTAATATAGTACCCGTTTACGACCCAAAAAAAAAAAAAAAAAACTATTTTCTCATTACAATTCACTGTATGAAAACTTAAATCTTTTTTAGATCATTTAAATAATCTTGTGATTTCATACATATGGATGATTCTTTTAATCGCTACATAATAGGTCGGAGGAAATTCTTTCTAATTAATTTAAAGCAAAACTTTGTCCAATATAAAAAGACCATAGAACTTTGACAAACTACACATCCTTTCTTGATGAAGCAAAACATGATTTGGTAAAAAATTTTCTCCAACTTTTTGTTTTTCGCGAAGGATTTTTGTTGTAATTGACCTTAACGTGTTAGACATAACTTTTATTATATAGTATATAATATCATATTAATCAATCATGACAAAAGCTTATATAATACTAATTTCATTGGGAATACTATCACAACAATAATAAATGACTAATAGTGTACCCAAAAAAAAAAAAATAGTGTAAACACTTGGTGTAATTTTTTTATTATTCAACACTTGGTGTAATTAACTACAGTTTTTATATTCTAATTTTATTATATAGTATCTGGTATGATATAGAGGATTATTATGTGACCACTGTGATAGTCAAAAACAAAACAAAAATTTGCATCTTGCAAGAGGGGCAAAGGGGCCCGCCATAGTTACATTCATGGAGATTGGAGACTGATAAGAGTATTCCCTAATATCTATTTGTTTATTTAGGAACAACTTTTTCTTGCTCTGGGGCTTACACGTATCTCTCTAATAAAGATGAAAGAATCCACATCAACCTTCGTTGCCTTTTGAGATACGGAGGGTTGCTTTTGTTCCTATAAAAACCCAATTCGATCTAGTTCAAACTGTGAAACATAAAAAGAAAAAGAGAGCTTGATGAAGCAAAACATGTTTTGGGGAAACACTCAATCAAACATTGTAAAGATGGCTGTGATTCTCGCATTGTTACTTTTTAACATCAAGCCTCTTGAAGCTGCAAGGCGTTTGGACGTGAAGATGTCAAAACTTGGGACAATGACGATGTCAGTTTCACATTATCGAGCACCAACACCACCTTCTTCTTCTAATCCAGGCACTTACATACCCGGACCCCATACTGGAGGTTCAGGTTGCCATAATTAAAAGAAGAAGACGGAGCTTTAGGCTTTTGGTGTGGTCTTGAGTGGAGTTGCTATATTCACGTCTACTCTTCAATGGTAAGAATAAAATTGTTATGTAGTAAGAAAAGGGGAAATATCCCTAGCTACTTGCCAAATGTTTCCCTTATGCTGTAGTTGCGGATTATATTTTATTACCTAGATCGGATGAAATAAATTAAAAGTTCTCTGGGTAATAATACAAATGTTATTGGGCATATTATACATGGCTTAAAAGTTATCATGATTTTGAGTGAAATTTGGTGCATACTTTTGTGTTAGAATCATATTTCTACTTTCTTGTCTTTGTGTTTCTTTCTCAACAAACAAAAACGAAAAGAAGGTTATTGTGCATGTATTGGCAAGAGCACGAGCCCAGGGATCTAGATCTGATATAAGAATGATTTTTTTAAATGATTGAGATTGAAGGTTAAAAATTCACTTTTAATCTCAACTCTCCAATCATAAAATTTTTTAACCTTCAACTCTTTACTTTTTCACTTTTAGAAGTTTTACATCTCACATCACCATCATAATTGTGCCATGCAATAACTGCATGAGATCCAAATCTAGAGTGAAGGGTTTATTTGACTACATACCTAAGCATATAAAAAAAATAAAAAAATAAAAAAAGAAAAAAAAGAAAAAAGAAAGGGTTATGTCGTGATAATATATATTTCTGCGCCTTTTATGAAATGTTAAAAATCCAAAGACACTGTATACTTCTTTTAAGTGAATATTATATCCTAAATATAATATTTTAACTCTTTCGCAGAAGTTACATAAAACTAAAGGCAAATTTAGTACATTGAGTTAGTGATAATATGAAAATAACGATTAGCATTTTAAGAAACATAAAAAGTTAGAATGGAATAACTAATCTAGTAACCAATATACAAAAATTTTGACAAAAAAAAAAAATAGAACTAAAGTTGGTAAAGAGAGATTTACATGAGAATTGAACTGTTGTTCTTGAAAATGAGGAGTGTTTCTAATCAAGTTAAAAATTATTTAAAAAAAAAAATTAGATAAACATTGTCTTTTGTTCACCATATCAAAATAATAAACATATAAAGAAAAAAACATACATGTAATTTTTTACCTCAAAAAGAGTTTTTATTTTTATTTTTACATATCTGGTACATAGATAGATATGACCCCTGAACCATTTATAGAAGCTACTTGTTCAAAGAACCCTACAAAATGTAGAAATTTAACAAAGATTCAAAGTCAAATAATGTATTTAGAATACATTAACATTAAATAATGTATTTAGAATGCATGGTGTGGCATTCTCTGATGATTGACGGCAATGAGAGTGAGGTGAGAGTGAGAGCAACCAGAGAGACAGAGAAAAGGAGAGAGAAAAAACTAATAAAATAATAAATGCAAGTGTTATAGTAACCATGCATATATGCACGGATACTGTAGCAGTTGTGCATAAATGCACAATTTTACATCCATTGATGTGAGTGTTTTTTTGCTCAAAATGTGCAAAATGTTTTTTTGCTCATTTTACAAATGCACAATTTTACACCCACTAATGTGGGTGTTTTTTTGCTCAAAATGTGTAAAATGAGCACTTTTTTCCATTTTGCACAATTTTGCATCAACTGATGCAATTGCTCTTACCCACACATATTTTGACATAATTTGCATATTTGTTATTGTGTAATTGGATTTCATGACTTACACATGGGACCACCACTAATATTTATAAAAATTAATCCACTCACCACTTGATATGTATACTAATAATTATGACTTATGAGACAAAGTGTGTGCAAGTATGCATTTCTAGACTTTTTGTAAAAACAAAGAAGTTACATGAAAAAGTTATAGTTAGCAGTGGAGAGAGATATACATTTGATGAAAGTATGAAAGTTTTTTTTTTTGGGGGTAAATAATGAAAAAACTTTCTTTAAAAAGAGAGGAAAAATATCATAAATAGGTATTTTTAGGGGAAAGTAGGTAAACAAAGCTCCTAGTTTTATACTTGAGACACATTAAACTACATGCTTTTAAATGAAATATTTTAAATCTCACACTTTCATAAATAGAACACTTTAAATCTTACATCAAGTCATGCAAAATTGTGTAAAAATATATGGTTATTACAATAATCATGAAAATTTACATTGACACCATCCATTTTACATTTTTTATTCTTTATGTATTCCAAGGAAGAAGGAAGAAAGTGGATAGTAATTATTGTATAGAAAAAATCAAGAAAAATTAATATTATAATAAAATATAATGTAAAATAAATAATGTGATCAATGAGCGGTGTTTTGAAAAGTGAGTATGTAAAATAGAAAAAGTAGATTTTTTATACTTAAATGAATATGAATTTTTGCACAAGCTGATGCAAATGATGAAAATTTCTTGGCCTGGTTTCTATGAACTTCAGCTGAATATGTTGCATTTTGTTGAACGCCAAAACTATTCCAAATAAGCTTATAGACAACCCCTTTCTGACATATAGTTGGCTTAAATTAGAAAGTTTCAATGGTTTACACTATTACACAGACCAATTTCCGTTATTTGGGCTCGAAATGAGACTTTGAGATTTCCAAATCAATACCAAAATCTTAGAGGCACTCTTCCAGTGGCTTGGATTGTCTCTTATATGGGCTTACCTGTAGAAAATGGTTCACCATCCGTCCATGCAGTTTAAAAAGTTCAAATTCCTAGGATCTATTTAGATACAGCTTGAAAACTGAAAATAATAAAAAAATTACTGTTCATTAGTTAGGTACTGTTCATTTGCCTAATTGCACTGTTCATGTCCAATGAATAGTGCAATAAGCGCTAGTTAAAAAAAAAAAAAAAAAAAAAAAAAAAGCAAAACCCTAAACGCATTTCAGCTATCCAAACCGCACCCTAATGACTTCTCGGGAATTCAAAACTGCATTGAAAGTTTTTTAAGAACAAGTATGTATTTTTGTTTAAATGTAAATTGTACATTTTAAGTTTGATTGAGTATCATTTTAGGTTTTTAACTTTATTTTTTTTCAACTGAGTCATTTAAGTTTCAATTTTATTCAATTTAAGGTTTCCATCCAATTCCGTTAAAAAATTTCAGTTAAGTAATGAATTAATGAATTTTTTTTTAAAAAAAATTATCACATAAAAAATCTATAAAATAATTTTATTAATATTATAGATTTTTTTTTTCTTTTTCATGTGAGGAAAGATATATATATTTAAATGAAATTGGATGGAAGATTTGAATTGAATAATTTTGAAATTTAGAGGACTTAGTTGAACGAAAGTAATATTAAAGGCTTGAAATTATTTCAATACAAACTTAAAAGAGTGAAATTTGCATTTTAACGTATATATATATTTATAGTAGCCACACATGTGTTACTTTCCATATTATTCTTGTCTCACGGATTTGATTAAGAACCACAAAAGGCCAAGACATGGGGTTGATTTTTTATTCTTTAATTAAAGATGTTTATGAATTTTCATTATATAGCACAACCGATGTTTACCACTTTATGCCGCTGTCTTGGTTCATATCCCTTCATACAAAACACATGATGAAAAGATCTAGATAGTGTTCTGGGATAAATATATATAGCCCAAACAATAGGCCAGCAAAATTAAATCTTCGTATTCGGGCTAATAAAGTAGTTTAAGGCCCAATTACTCAAGGCTAGACAAAATAAAGTTGTTTAAGGTCCAATTACTCAAGGCTGGACAAAATGGTTTTAATTTATCAAGCTTGAAAATACATGAATAGATGGCCAAATTAAGACCACTCGCTAGACCAAAAAAAAGGAGGCAAGATAGATACAAAATCCCGAAGCCCAAACTTATATCAATATATATAGAATCTAACACACCACATTTTTTTTACCAAAAAAAAAACACACACACACACACCACATTTGATTATGTACGTAATTATTACAATAACTTTCAAAATACTATTGTCTTATGGAGTGAGAAGTAAGACCTATCAATCCGTAATCAATACTTAACTCAATGAACATCAAATCAGAATATTGGTCATGAGTTTAATTTAATGTTATTCCATGAGCCATTGCATTCTATACAGTCTATAAAATAACAATTCATCTATTAATGAAAAGATTCAATCCATTAAATTCATATTAACTAAAAATCAATTGTTCACATCTGTAATCACCCCTCTCATAACTAAACCTATGAAAATTCCTACTTATTCAACCTAGCAGAAATAACGACTAAAACGCTATTGCTTAAGAGCACACTCAAAATTTATATCAAAACTTATAATTCAAAGTAATAGTCTATTCAAAGCCATTGCCTAATGTGAAATCATTTGTTGTTGATGCCACTTTCGTTTGACACCATGCCTTTGGAGAAAGAACAAGGCAAACCAATGAATAAACAAATAATTAAATTAAAATATCGTTTTAAACCCTAACATCAAATGGCAATTAGACCATGTGGACACAAAATTGAAGGAAAGAAAAATTGTTGCGCGGCAGTGTGTAGCTTGAATTTCCAACGCACAAGTCGGTCAGGTCGACCGAATACAGCAAGTAGTATGATTTCCTTTTTTGCAGACCTAACATTTGGCACTTCAATTCTATGTGTGTGTGTGTTTGTATATATATATATATATATATATATATATATGCTTACCGTGTGGCACTTTTATCTCCTGCTGGCTGCTACCACGAAAGGATGAATCATGAAATTAATGTCGGGTAAATACATGAGAAAGAATACTTTGGAAGTTTGAATAGTTAGTCAAATCAAGACCACTCTCTAGACAAAGAATGAAACCAGATAGATACAAAATCCTAGAGCCCAAACTTCATCATTTGGTCCAATCCTGCGTGAAAAACCAAGTGAAAAAGTGTAGGAATTGTGGTTTGGAGGCAATAAAGGGTTTTTTTTTTTTTTTTAATCACCGATTTTGGGCTCCATTGGAGGACTTGCAAATGGTTTGAACTTTGGAGTGCTTACAAGGTCATGAAATAATAATATAAATTGTGTATAGAATTTTTTAAATATATATTATAAATAATTTGATAGTTAATATAATAGGAGAGGAGGACTTAAATCCTAATTATATTTTCAATGCTACTAAGTTTAAGGCTCTTGGGCTATGTATGGAAGTTGAATAATCATAAAAGACTCGTTAACTTGTTAAATAAAAATATGCACCCAAAATCTTAAATTTACACTTAATGCTAATTTAATCACAATCATTACTTGTTGCCCAAACTCTCAAATTTACAAGATTCAGAAGTTGACATTTACCTAATAGAAACAAAATCCAATCAAACGGATTAACAAACCTGCCTCGGTTCAGCCAAAAAAAAATTGGATAAAAGAAACCTACGTCGTATAATTTTAGTAAACTTATAAATTTTGAGTCAAATTTTAAGGTTAATTTACAAATTACACTCTCTAACTTTGTCAAAAAGAATTCTGAATCCTTCTTTTGTGATTACCCTAGAGTTGCTTGTAGCTAGGAGATCAATGCAATTTATGCAAGAGAATGATCTCCATTAGTCCATCTTTGAAGATGATTCTGAGATCATTATAAATTCTCTACAACATGGTGATATGTTTCACTTTTCTTTTGGTCATTTAGTAAAAGATATTTTGTCTTATATTAGCTCTTTTCAAAACTTTTTCTTCTACTACGCACTCTTGATGCGATGGTCACTCTACAAGTATAAATACTTGTGAGGTGTGGAGAGGCAAGGACCGGAGTTCAAGTTTTCAAGAAGGAGCTACACACACATATATACTTAGATTAGGGAGCTTCACACACATGTATAAATTTTTCCTTCTCTTATACGTTAAAGCAAGGCAACGCAGTAAAACATACTTTAGCTTGGAGAGCAAGATTTTCTTTCCTATTGTTAGTTTGGATAAAACATATTCCTCCCGACATAAATAATGTTGTGCTTGCTGATTTACCAGTTATTCAATGATACCCTGATTCTAAATTTTAAATTTAAAAAAAAAAATTTGATCAAAATTCAAATTGTAATTTAACCTAATCTTAATTACTACTTTCATTAAAGTATTTTTGATGTTTTAAAAGTAAAAATAAATCAGCATATTAACAATTACTAAATAAATTGTTTATTACTTTACCGATTGCTGATCTATTTTCTGATACTTTCTAAGCTTTAATTCTTAAATCCTTTTCCTCTCAAAAACAAAATCTTAAATCCTTCCAAGCTTGTGAGGAATAGTTTCTCTGATTTACCTTTGCATCCCAAAAAATTTCTTTGAACAGCGTGTCTATATTGTTGCATAGAGAATATAGCGGTGCTATAATTGATATCATTTGGACAGGTAAAGCTGAGAGAACAGATTGTAAATTTGTAATCAAATACGTTTTCCATTGTCAATACCCTAATTTTTTTTTTCTTCTGAGAAACTGTAATCAAAGGTCAAAGAAATACTAATACTAATTATAAAGGGTATAGACTTTTATTCCCCCCCCCCCCCCCCAAAAAAAATCAATCAATCAGAAATTCAACGAAAAACACACACAAAACAATTCATGCTGAAAAAAGTTGAATAAAATTGTAGTTGAATATTTTGGCTAATTGACTGAATAGAATTAATATAGGCATAAATTAAGTGTTTAATTTGATTAAAAAAAAAAGGGTTGATCGGAGGAGAAGTCTTCCAAAAAAGACAGAACCAAATCTCTCTTGAAATTAGGATATTAACAAGGAAATATTGTGCGGTGCGTGGGGTAGGAGAAAGTAAATGCTGTTTCAGGAACTCCAACTCAAAGTCATAAAGTTATGAATGATGACGTGGCATACTAATATCACTACAAGAAACTTGATTTGTTTCGACCCACATTTTTCGAGGGTTCACAAAACACCATGGAAATAAATGCTAATTAATGTGCCAGGCCTGATTTAAAGCAACCTTATTTTGTGGGTCACAAATTTTTAGAAGAATCCTTGAAATAAACTACTCCATACCACCGATATTTTAAATAAAAGCAGGCAGTTTTTGCTCTCCCGCGTGAGCTGGCTTCAAGTATCTACCTTTTTTCAACGCAACCCTAACCCAACCCTTAAAATAGATATCTAAAATAATTTCATCCCTTGAGATAGATAGAGAGGTATATTCCCATTTTAAAAAAAAAAAAAAGATAGAGAGGTATAAACACACATTTTCGTTCTCTCTCTCACACTGTAGTCATTTTCCATTTTCGTTCAGAAAACTCTCTCAGAAACTCAAATATCAGAAAATTCACTCTCTCACAAACTTCCATTGCTTTTGTACTTTGAATATCGGAATCTGAATCAGCTTCCACAACAAGCTTTTCTCTCTCAATCACTTAGAGACTTATATCCGATTCTATAGGTACGATCTTCTACGGCTTTTCATTTCATTGCATTTCTATAGATTTACTCAGAGAAATTGTTTGCAATGAATAGGCTTTGTTTGAGTTTTTATTTATTTAAAAAGTTATATTTATTTCAATTGCTTTGAAATTCTAGCTCAATTCGTTAGCTTTGTGGTGGAATTTGAGCTCGATTAAATTTCTTTGGACTCGTTTAGAATCTGTTTGGTTGTTGAGAAATCGTAGGAAATAAATGAGTTTATATTGTATCGGTTTTGTTGAGATTTTTTTTGTTGAAAATTTTTAGTTTTTTAATTTTTTTTTAATTTTTATAATTTTATTGTTGGTGTTTTCAATTGGTAAATTTTCTAGCTCGAATCCCTAACCGTTAACTTGTGCTAAAATTTGAGTTCTGTTAAATTTCTTTGATTCATTCGAGAATCTATTTGGTTGTCTAAAAATTGTAGGAAAAGAATGATGTATTGGAGAGGATTTTGGGATTGAATTGGCTTTGTGTGTGTGTATATATTCAATTGCTTAAATTTCTAGCTTAAATTGTTAATTTGTGTTGGATTTTGAACTCGGTTATCTTGTACATTCTGGTTTGATTTGAGCTTAAATTATTGGTTGATTTTGCTATTGGATTTTGGATGAAAAATAGTAAGTAAAGCTTGAATTTTTAGGTTCTATGTGGAAAGATTAAGTCCTGGAATTTGATCTAGATCTTGAATTTCTATAGCTAAGGATTTATTGCATTATTCAGATCTACTCACTCAATGATGATTTTGGGTTTTAATGATAGTTCAAAATGGAAGTATTCAGGGCTTTAGATTGTGAATTTTGAATCTTTTAAGGATGATAAAAAGATCTTTTGGTACTGTTCTTTATAGCCAAATTCTTCAGATTAGATTGATGTTATTTATACTTTAGTGACTTGATGTGAGAATTCGTGTGCTTTGTATTGCCAATGTGCTATGAGTAATGTCTTTGATTGTGTTTGCAATGCCTTTTTCATGTGGAGGTTCAAACCATTTATGCAAAAAGAACCTGCGGGGCTTGAAGGCCATTTGCTTGATTGATCATAAAGGACTAAGAGGCATTGGGAGAGGAACAATAACTTACTGCTTGTGTTATAGTAGTAAGAATTCATATTGCACTAGGAATTTAAAAAATACAATATCTATCATGTCTATTGTAATATATAATGTGCAACTCAGGTTTTTCACTGTACCAAACTGCACTGGTGATTTGGCTGAATGAAGTCCTGTTTAATTCATTTGAGTCAATCCATTGGTTTCCAGATGGGAGCATCCAAGCTTGTACAAACCCTCTTGTCTCAAGCACATGGAGGAGGTACTACTTAGTTGGAACCAAATCTATTTCTCATTAAGGATCAGCTGTAATATAGGTTTCCCCAATGGATACATTGATTTCTCATTAAGAAGACAATTCAAATCGGATAATACAGTTACGTAAGCTATTTCAGTGCAAGTAGATTTATATGCATTCTATTTCTCTTTATAAGTTATTGTGCATGTTTTCTTAAGTTATTTGATTGTACTTATGATATTAAATTATAATTTTTTTAGGGAGAGTCTGAAGCTCATTCATCATTAGAAATTCTCTTTCACAAAAATATGGCTTTTAGCTACTCAATTTGAGATCCGGCAGTTGAATCTCAAGGCTGCACTACAGATCCTACGCAATGCAATTGGAAAAACTCCTAAAGATAAGGTAATTTACTGGTTGAGTTTAAGTATGTACTATATCATATTTTTCTGGAATGGAAGATTGCACCACCAAAATTAGTTTTGAGGGAGTTCTAAAGTGTCTAGATTAGATTATGAGAATGTATTATCATAGTGACGAAATAACAATTCCTTCAAACCTTTGGGGCACAAGCAACAAAAACTATTGGAGGCATGTCATGTCATAAATTTTGGAAAATTGTCCTTTTCCCTTTTTATCAACGTAAATCTAAAATTTACTCTGTATCGGTTGCCAATTATGATCTGCATCATGGTTGTTGTTGTTTACTCTATATGGGTGTATTAATCTAGTTAATATGTATACTTTGCATTTTATGGCCAGCCAAAGGTTATTCCATCTACAAAAAAGACCCCCCTTTGAATGTCATACCTTCCCTACCAGAGAATGAGTTCAAGAAGTTTAATACAATGTTTGAATTTTCTGCCTCTTGATGTCAATTTTATTACGAATCATGCTTCAGAATTTTCTGTGTCTTGGTTCAAGCTTGCCAAACAGTGTAAGATAAGTTTTGGTGGTATTCCACTTGAATGGAACACATAATAGTCCTAATATCAGTTATTTTTTCTGTTGTGGTATTAGGCAAGATAGTGGTGTCCTTGGCCATTACTGAGGCAGCTTATACGCCCATGTTGCACTCTCGCATTTTTACCGAGACTGAAAAGTACTGTGACCAGGAATTTACCACTTGCAAGGTATTTAAAACTAATATTTTATCAATTTACCTTCGTAAATTTATACTGTTTTTTTTTTTTTTTAACTTTGCTATTAATTGCAGGAGGATCAGCCATTGTTTGTCCAAATGATCCAGACATTTGTTAGAGGCTGCAAAGAGAGTGGAAGCTTTTTGTGACTATGTTGACATCAATTTGGGGTAATAATTTCTTTTTTGTCTTTTCACTATTAGTGCCGTTATATAAGGTTGTTGTGAATTATACATCTTTTGCTGCATTGAGATTTATCTTTGTTCTGGTTGGCTAGTAGATTTACTTGTGTTTCATCTGCAAAGGTTGTATTCCAATTTCTCTCTTAATGTGTTTTTTCCCGAACTTCTTTATTAGTGTGTTTCATACAAAAATACCTGCACATGCTACATGTTGTTCTCCCTTTTGAAAGCTTCCATGAAATATTGTTCCAACTGAATTTGTTTCCTCATTGTACTAAGTGATATTAATAAGAAAGTGGAACCAATATGTTGTCACCTAATAGACAATGATTAAATTTCATAACCTAAACTTGCATTTTACAGATTTTTGATTTATAGAAATAACTCAAGGAAAACTTTGAGCTCTTGCTATTTGAAAGAATATAGCTTTCGTCTCCACTTTTCAAATTTTATGCACTTGATCTATAATAATTTTCTTGGTAGTGTGAGAATATAGTTAATGGGTTAGCCTAAAAGCTACTATGGATCAGTTCATTATTGCTTTTATCATTACAAATTTTAGTTGCTCTGTTGAGTTGTATCACCTCACAATTAGCCCAATCTAGTAGTGATCACTAAGGTATGAAGATCATCTCAAGCTAGTCATTGTTTTAGTACTATTGGATAAATTTGGAATGACTTGTAGAGTTGTTGGTACTAGTTTGCTATGTGATATTCTGTTCCTTTAGTTTGATTGTGAAATTTTCATTTTTGTTTTTTTCAGGTGGCTTTGCTGTTAATTTGGGTTGCTGATATAAGGAAACATGTGAAGAATTTAGAATTTGGGAAGGGACATGTATATAAAGCTGTGCATGTAACCGATTTTTATTTCCTTTCATCAACTTTGGCCTTATATAGGATGTATTAGGATTTGTTCTGTTCACCTACTACCATGATAGATTGTGCAAAGAACCTTGCTTTTACAATTTAAAACTCTTGCCCCTGTTGACTATTGAATTAGATCATATAAATATTGATCGGGTTAATTTGACTTTTGGTATCATATAAATTCATACAATTATGAATTTTTGTGTATGTGTATGTGTATGTATATATATATGTTTGTGCATGATTGTGGTTTTTTTTTTTTAATTAAATAAAATAAAATCTTGTTTTAAGGGTCAAGAGACCCCTTAAATAACCTTATTTATCAAGGGTTGTAGATATAATTTTTTTAAACCTTGGTAAAAGGTTATTTAAGGGTCTCTTGATCCTCAAAATAAGATTAGAGCACTTATTTTAAGGGTCACGAAGGCCGTTAAAATTTCTTTTTCGACGGTATATATTTCGAAGGTTCTCAAGGGTCAATTGGACTCTTAAAATAATTTTTTTCAACGGTTTTTAATACTTTTTTTAAGGGTTTTGACCCTTGAAAAAAGTCAAATTTGTTGTAGTGTATTGGTGAATTTTTGTCAAAAAGAAGCCCTTCTGCTTCTAGAATGCCACTAAAAAGATTGCGGATGGTGTTTGATTGTCTGTCCTTTTGTGTCATATCACGTACCCAAGTCGGCTCAGTGTTCTAGTATATATAGAAGGCTCAGAGCATTCACATAAGTTCTTTTATAATGGTGTAAAATACATATTTTGTTCAATTTTACACATTTTAAGCAAAAAAAATATCCACATCAGTAGGTGTAAAAATATGTAAAATATACACAATCGGTGTAAATGAACAGCAAACCGTGTATATTTACATAGTTACTATTCATGTTTTGCCGATTTTTTTATTTTTTTTTCTCTCTCCTCTATCAAACTGCAACAAACTAGCACGGGGAAGAAGGCGCCAGCACCACTACCAAACCCAGTGCCACCACCAAACACCGCAACCTAGCACAGAGAATTAACCCAAAATCAACAAAAAATTAACCCAAAATCAACACCGCCTAACCACCACTCAATCACCACCACCACAACCCATCTAGACCCATGATATTCCAATCACAAAATCAACCAAAAACAAAGAAAAATCAAACCAAAAATCAAACCTTCAATGGAAAACTCAACAACTTAGAACCCAAAATCAAACTTTCAACAAAAAACCCATCAACCCAAACCCAAACTCAAATCAAGGCCGCTGTCACCACTGCCATGGAGAGCTTGATGCTTTCTTTGCTCGTGGAGAGCTTGCTGCTGCCATTAGAGAAGAGAGAAACAAGTGCTGAGCTATGACAAAGGAAAAGATAAAAAAATAATAATAATAATAATAAAAAATAGAACAGACCGTGGGAGAGGAAGTAGAGAAAGGATGTGGGAGAAAATGGGTAACTAGCATTAAAAAACTAACTATTCAGTTAGTTGGCCCGGTTTGCAAACAATTTGACTTAGTAACAACTCGAGCCTTAGAGGCTCGATTTAGGGCCTCTAAATCGAGCCTTTGAGGCTCGGTTTACGTGGTTTGGCATGCCAAAATTCCATGTGGAGTACACGTGGAAATTGAGTGTCTGAGACTCGATTTCCACGTGTACTCCACGTAGAAATCGAGTCTTTGAGACTTGATTTCTACGTGTTCTCCACGTGGAAATCGAGTCTATGAGACTCGGTTTACTAAAAGTAAAACCGAATCTCAGAGACTCGATTTTTAAACCTTCAGACCTCCCCCTTGCACGTCTTGGTCATGTCCATGTTTTTTGTCTGTTTTGGGCGTGCAGAGAATATCTGACCAGCACTGTTTTGGGTATGCATTGGTCATATCTGTGTTTTGTTTTTGGGTGATTGGTCATGTCCATTTTTATGTCTATTTTGAATATGCAAAGTTTGTCTGAGTAGTAGTCCTATGGAAAAGTTTGACCAGCACTGTTTTGGGTATGCATTGGTCATATCCGTGTTTTGTTTTTGGGTGATTGGTCATGTCCATCTTTATGTCTATTTTGAATATGCAGAGTTTGTCTGAGTAGTAATAAAGAAAAGTCTCACACGTCTGTTTTGAGTATGCAGAGAATATTTGAACAGTAATAAAAAACTCTCACACAACCTCACACAACTCTCAGAAAATATTTTGACTGCCTCACACAACTCTCACACCTTCAGTAACTTCTATCACAGAACCTCAACAACTCTCAACTCTCACAGAACCTCTCTCAATAACTCTCACAGAACATCATACAACTCTCATAAACTCTCATACATCAGCAGCAAAACATTGCTCCTCTCACTCTCATACAATCTCAGTAGTATATTTGCTCATCCTCATGTCAAGTAAGGGTCTCCTCCTTACTCTCTAGTTGGTTGTTTAGTGTATATAGCTGCTTTAAAAAGTGTTGCTTGCATTCAATTTGTCATGCCATTTCTTGATAAAATATTTGTTTGTATTAAATATTTATATTTGTTTCCTAATAAGATATTTGTTTGTATTAAATATTTATATTTGTTTCCTGATAAGATATTTGTTTGTATTAAATATGTATATTTGTTTCATAATATTAGTTTTTTTTTTTTTGACTAACCGGCCTGGAAGCCCAGGCAGGGCTCCTTATGTATATTAGTTGGTTGTTTAAATATGTATATATATTTATATTTATACAACTATATGTTTAAATATATATATATATATATATATTTATATTTATATATTTATAGAAATATATTTATATATTTATATATATTTATATTTATATATTTATATAAATATAAATATATGTATATATTTATACAACTATATATTTATATTTATATATTTATACAACTATATATTTATATATTTATATAAATATATAAATAATAGACACATAAGGAAACAAAAAAGAAACAGGTTCAAAGAATTGTGCAACCTCCAACTTTTATGAAATTCCAACCATGAGAAAGACATTATTGAATACAGTAAAAGCTATGGAAATAATTGGGTCACCGGTCCAGTTGCACCTAATTAAGCAGCTGGCATTTTTCCATTTTCTGGATGACATAAAGCTGATGACATATTAGCAGATTCGAAACAAATTTACTGTCATGACGGATTTTTATTTTTTATTTTTTTATGATTCAGAGTCAAAATTTGAGTTTGTATATCACATCTAGTATATTTCACTGTATATTAATGCCTTGATTTTCAAATTAGATGATATGTCTAATTTGATTGATCATGATCATATTCACATTAGTGTTTTTTTTTTTTTTTTGTCTGATGAACCCTGCTCTATGTTATTTCATTAATAGTAGTGTAATAGGGTATGCCATTAATTTCCGTAGCACTGGAATGATGATATTTTTATTTATATTTTTGTTAGAGCTGAGTTTAAAATTTGTAATGGGGGTGAGTTTTGTTTTTAGTTTTTTTATTTGTTTGAGTACGAAATTATAATGATTGAGTGTGTTTGTATGTGATGTGGGGTGAGTATATGCAATTGTTACACTTTTAGATCCCTTGTAATTTTTGTACTTTGAGTAGATAGAAAAGGTTTTGTAATTGATGTTAAATGAAAGAGATAAAATATGTCACTAACATAAATTTCCTTGGCTTGGCTCTCTAATAGGTTTACAATCTTTGAAGAATATTGATATAAATATATACTTTGGTGGACCCCTTCACAATCCTGAAGGGATTGACGAATTCCCATTTAGAGCACTTTTAGATCCCTTGTAATTTTTGTACTTTGAGTAGATAGAAAAGGTTTTGTAATTGATGTTAAATGAAAGAGATAAAATATGTCACTAACATAAATTTCCTTGGCTTGGCTCTCTAATAGGTTTACAATCTTTGAAAAATATTGATATAAATATATACTTTGGTGGACCCCTTCACAATCCTGAAGGGATTGACGAATTCCCATTTAGAGGGGAGGGTATCGAATGCTACTACATGATGTTACGTCGTAAGTTGAAGACGTTGAATGATTTGAAGAAGAAAATAATGGACGAATTGAAATTGAATCCTGCTTGGTATGACATCAAGATTATTTATCGTTACCCACAAGAAGTCCTTCATGAACGGATAAATTATGGGTATATGGCGATCAAAGAAGATAAACATGTAAAGATGATGTTTAATAGGATCCAGAAAATGCCCTAAGTAAATGCTGCTGAATTGTATGTAAGTTTGGAGGCGCTTGTAGATAACACTACTGAGGTGGTGCAACAAACAACTACGGCTTTACAATTTACAGCCCTAGATGATGGATGCACTACAATGGGAGGGTATACAATGGGAGGGTATACAATGGAAGGGTATACGATGGGAGGTTATACGCTCCCATCTCAAGATCATGTTGCTAATACTAGTGAAACCCTTTATCCTCAAGAGACACATTTAGAGGAGGAAGACGAAGACGAAGATCATGTTGCGAATGATGGTGAAAATGTTGAGGTTGTGGATGAGTATGAAGAGAGGATTGAGCAAGGCGACTTTGAGAACGATGTGGATGACCATGAAGTCGTTCCCAATTTTGAAGAGGAAAATATGGAGTACCATGATGAAGGTGATGCAAATGATGATATTGGTGTCTAGCATAATAGAAATACGACCACTGGCTACAGACCTCCTGCTGAGTCATTCTACTCAAATACTTGGAAAGATATAGTTGATCTTTCACGTCTTCAGATACCATTTGTCTCTACTTGGGAAGATGGGATGCATTTTTCTAAAGGGTTGACTTTTGCAAATAAAGAGGCGGTGAAGCATGCATTGATAATGTACGTAGCAAATGATAATAGAAATTTTATAATTCGGAGGTCGACCAAAACGAAATTATGCGCCGCATGTGTTGACAACAACTGCAAGTGATATGTTGGGGCATACATGAAGACTAAATTCAATGGTATGTGGATGGTCACGTCTTATGTGGGTCCACACACTTGTATACCCTTTGGCCTAAAAAGAGACGGTAGAATGATGGATTCGCATTTTGTTGCATCAGAAATTGTGGGAAAATTGCAAAAAAATCACACTACATGTATTGATGAGCTATAGGAGATCATACGTACTAAGTATAATCATGAGCTTTCTTACTATAAAGTATGAGACGCAAAACAAAAGGCAATTGCTAAGATATTTGGGGATTGGGAGGAGTCTTACCAAAAGTTGCGAAAGTTGTTGTTGGCATACTTGGATGAGGACTCAGGTACCCAGTACAGCTATCACACCATACCTAGGCCATACGAAGGTACTGCGTTACTACGCTATGTATATTGGGCATTCGTTCCATGCATTGCTGCATTCTAATATTGCAGGCCAGTGATTAGTATTGACGGGACTCATCTGTATGGTAAATACAAGGGGGTATTGATGATTGCAATGGCAACCGATGCTAACCAAAAGGTTTTGCCTCTCGCCTTCGCTGTTGTGGACAAGGAGTCAGGGGCTAGTTGGGGGTGGTTTTTAGAGTGTCTCAGGACTTCCATAGAACATGTCATACCTAACGATGGCATTTGTATTATTTCTGACCGACATAAAGGTATCAAATGTGTCATTCGAGAGTGGCCTAGACGTGAGGATGGAAGAGAACAGGTATATCACCGATATTGCCTTCGACATGTTGCTAGCAACTTCAACAGATACTTTGATAACCTGATTCTAAAGGCATTGGCCTTGAAAGCTGGATGTGCGAGTCATGAAGCTAAATTTAAGTCCATAATGCAAACCATTAAGGAGGCCGAGATTAATTTACTGAGGGGTGTAGACCTTACTGATACGCGGATTGAACGTTATATGCCATACACATATCTACTGAGTGAGGATGTGGAGAAATGGACCCAGTCACATGATGGTGGAAGACGTTACGGGGCAATGACAACCAATATCTCCGAGTGCTTTAATGGGGTACTTAAAGGTGCCCGCAGTTTGCCCATTGCTGCAATGGTTCAATTCACTTGGTGCAAACTTGTTGCATATTTCCACGATCGACATAAACAAATTACTTCTGATCTCTCTCGAGGTAAGCTGTGGAGTGATTATGCAATGGAGATCTATAGCAGAAATGAGCAGAAAATTGCAGGACACACTGTGAGGAATTTTAATCATTCAGAGGGTGTATATCAAGTAGTTACCCCGTACAATGACCATAGAGGTGGAAGGGGAAACCACAGTCATGAAGTGCGCATATTTGCTAGAACATGTGGTTGCAGAAAGTGGCAAAACTTGAAGATCCCTTGTTCACATGCAATTAAAGTTCTTCAAGGTCTGCATCTCAATGCGACCAACTATATTGACCCATGTTACAGTTTGAACAACAACATTCTCACATATTCACATAATTTTGTGGTACCAAAGTCAGAGTCATTGTGGAGGGACGTTTCCGGACCACGATGGGTGCCTGACCCACTGCTGTTGCGGGGCATAGGTCGTCTTGTGAAGTCAAGAATAAGGAATGAAATGGATGGGGTACGGCGAGAACGGGGAAGCCGGAGGGAAGATTCGGACTTGAGGGAGACTCAACCGAGGCAACGATGCGGAGTGTGTCATCAAGAGGGGCATAGCCATAGAAGTTGTCCCAATTCCCGTGAGGCATCGACAAGTGGTAGTGCTATAAACTAGGCAAGTGCCCTCACTGTTTTTATATAATATATTCAGAATTTCATTTTGTTATTGTTCTTTGCATTTGGAAACTAATGATCGTATTTTAATTTTTGGCAGGCAAGCGGAGACTCGATTTTGCTAAGTGACATTGTACATGGGACTTGTGGTTATCTTCTGTATGGACAAGTGCTAGGTGACTATGTAGAGTATGTTGTATCAGTATGGACAAGTGCTTGGTGACTATGTAGAGTATGTTGTATCAGTATGGTTTAGTATGGACAAGTGGTAGGCAAATATGGAGACTATGTTGTATTTATTAGTTGTTATTTTGGTTATTGTTGAATGTTGTTGTAATTGAACTATTTGCTGTCCATTGTACTTGTTACATTAGTTGCGTTGTGCAACTTTTGCCTATAATGCCAGCAATTATATTACTTTGGCATTAGAAGCTACTACTTTGGCAAATTCAACCACAAGGCCCTCCTTTGAAGCGATGACAGCTAGTATTGAATGTTTTTGTCCGTTAATAGGGAACCTATAATGGCCATGAATAGTAACTGTTTGAATCCAGTTGTTTGCATATGATGTACGAGCCATTGACCAGTATCATCTGCTTGTATCTACTTGTTTACCGCTGCTCATGTTATGTGTTCTGGATCTAGTTTACTGCTGCAGGGGAAGGGAAACCAATTATGGTTTACTGCTGCACGAGTAGGTGCAAAAAAAAAAAAAAAAAAAAAAAAAAAAAAACCCAGTGGAAATCGACTCTCTGATAGTCGATTTCCTATGGAAATCAAGTATAAGATGGTCGACTTCCACTAGGGAATTTTTTTTTTTTAATCCAAAGTTGAGAACTAATTTCAACAGGCAAGTGAAAAGGGGTATTTTTATAACTTATTGCTTTAAATAGAAAAGTATAGATGTAAAAAGTCACGAGAAATATAACAATGAAGAAAACTTTTCTATTTTGTGCATAAAACTAACTACAATGCAGAAATTAAATTGCAAGAGTCAAATTAAATGAATTAGGTTATTTGTCTCCATATATTGCAAGGAAAAAATAATGAAATTATAGACTAAAGAGAACCACACCAAGTCTAAAAGCTCAAATTTGAAATTTTTTTACTTTATCACACAGGCTTTAATATAAGGCTTTGATAGACGGTACATTGTAACCATTAAAAAACAGGTACTAAGCATAAAAATAGAATTCAAATGCCACTCATCTCAACGAATCATGCTATATTATTCAAATATTTGCATTCATATTCATGATAAAATCACAAGGCTGGTACAGTTTAAGTGCCAAAAGAGAAAGAAAAAAATTTGAGTAATTTTTTTTACACATTAAAACATGTTATTTGAAACATAGTACCAAACACTTTTTTTGCTTTATGATTACTATAAACACATGTTTTCACCACACTTTTTAAACCACAATTTTCACAACGATATTAAAAATCTCCAACCAAACGTGCTATTAGACATTCTACATGATAAACACTTTCAGCTGAGTTTATGTCTTTTGCCTTAGATTCATCCAAATAAATGAGTAATTATTTTAGTATTTTGGAAGTATAGCAATGTGATACTCCCTCATTTCATATAATAGTGGGTCAAACTATTTAAAGGTCTGTTTGAATTGAAGGCAAGAGAAGGAGAGTAGATTTAAGTTTAACTCAAAATTAGCTTAGTTTTAGCCTACTCTACTTTACTCTACTCTCTCATCCAAACAGGCTCTAAATTCATCGTAAAATCTACCATTATTCATATGATGTGAAGGGGGGGGACCATTAATTTTCACAACATTACAGACATACAAATCAAGTTAACTGCTTCTAACGTTTACATTACATAAATCCAATTGACAGAAAATCAGGTACATGTTTGCATACATAAAAATGCTACAAGCAGCTAGACTGATTGATCAACTAGCTTTCTTATGTGAACTACGCTACATTAAGCATTTTTATAAAACATGGTGATTTTACAGATCTTGCCTCCTCTACAGCTTTCTCCCCTTTAATGACAAGTGTAGCAAGCTAACCATCTTTGCTTTGCACAGATCACGATGATGGCTTTGTAGTACCATAAAGACCAATACCATTGACTTCTTTTGAGATATATCAATGACTCTATGTTGGTCATAATAAAGCTAAATCCATTTTCCTGCAGGAAGAAGAGCTACCATACCATTTACTGCTTCAAATTTAGCTTGCTGAAAGCAGCAATGATTCTATCATCTATGATCATTCTGTGGTTTTCATAGAAGTCTAGTATCTCCATAGAGA
Organism: Quercus lobata; assembly: GCF_001633185.2. Lineage (NCBI taxonomy): Eukaryota > Viridiplantae > Streptophyta > Magnoliopsida > Fagales > Fagaceae > Quercus > Quercus lobata. The sequence goes on along the minus strand of NC_044909.1, from coordinate 4,842,883 downwards.
TATTTTTCACCTGTCAAAAACATACACAGCATTCATAATTTCAGCAAGCAGATGAGAGCATCTGCACTTGTTACAAGCTACCAAATCATAATAGTAAAATTGGCGAACATTTTATTGCAATTTATTAATTATATGGTCACAAATGCAATGTTCATAATAAAGGCTTATGCTCATTAAGCACAGGAATTAGCAAGCAAAGAATTTGAGAAGCATGGTGATGTGTGCTGGCAGCAGCCACACAAAATTGAATATGCTGGGGATTGGACGCTTACCAAGTTAATTGAGTCATACTTATATCATTCAGGTTTGCATCCTCAAGCAACCTGGCAAAGAAAAAAGAAGGGTGGGGAACAAATAAAAGAGAGGGTCAGATGTGTGGTGGGGGTTAAAAGTGAGGGGAAAGGAAGCTTCCTTACTTGTAAATATATCCAAATATAATTTAATTATAAAAGAATTATGATTGAGATTTTTTTTTTTCAAACAAAGCATGATTTTATTTGGGATTTTATTAAAGTCTATATTAAAATTTTTAATTCAAATCAGTGTCTTTTTCTTTTTAAACTAAAATCATACTAATAGTAAATAATATATATATATATATATATATATATATATCTTCAATGCGTAATCCTGAAACGACACATCGAAATATTTTATTGATGGCAGAATGATGGTCGAAAACACTGATCTGTCAGTTGTCGCCGAAGCCACTATTTTGGTGGTCTGGCCACCAATGCTAGCGACACGGTGGGTGGAGACACCGATCTAGCGGCAGTCGCCAGAAACACTATTTTAGAGGTTTGACCATCAGACCTCCACCACAAGCAACTCCATTGGCCAAGCCACCGGTGTTGGTAGTTTACTTAAAATTTAAGTTTAAATTTAAAAAGTATGACAATTAGGGAAAATATAAAAAAAAATTAATGAAGAATGAATATTTTATTAAAATATCTTGTAAAATAGATAAACTGATGTGAGTGTTTTGTAAAAGTGATGGTGTAAAATAGAAAAAGTAGGTTTTTTATGTAAAATAGACGGAATCTTTTAGAACAGCTGATGTGAATGCTCTAAAGCCAATCTAATGAACATCATTCAACATTGCAACCACAAATTACACATATGTTTTCTTAGGCAGAAATCACATTTTCGTCTCTACATTTTCAGCCGATTTTCACTTTGGTCTCTAGATTTTATTTTTACCGCTTTTAGTCTCTATCTTGAAAAACGCTTCTCGTTTTGGTCCTTGCTGTTACATCAGAAACGGAAAATGTACGCGCGACAAACGGCAGAATTAAAAAATATTAAAAAAAATATTAAAATATCAAAAAAAAAAAAAAAAAGCTCAGGAAGTTGCCTCACCTCACCACTCTCCATGACGTTTTCCTCAATTGCCTCGCCTCGCCTCGGAGTAATTCCGATGTTAGGATCGCTTCCCTTGGCGCCGCTATCAATTTTGTTTAGTGCGTCTGATCGGGACCGCTTCCAAGACTTGTTGCCATTGATGATGCAGACTTTGATTGAGGCATTGAATTGCGGTTAGGAGGTCACGGCGCAGGAGGCGCTGGAGTTGTTGATCGAGTTGGCCGGGACGGAGCCGAGGTTTTTACGAAGGCAGTTGGTGGATGTGGTTGGGTCCATGTTGCAAATCTTAGAGGCGAAGAGTTTGGAGGAGAACACTAGACATTTGTCCATTGAGTTTGTGATTACGTTGGCAGAGGCGAGAGAGAGGGCGCCTGGTATGATGAGGAAGTTGCCACAATTCATTCAGAGGCTTTTTGCAGTGCTGATGAATATGCTATTAGATGTGGAGGATGATCCTGCGTGGCACAATGCCGAGACTGAGGATGAGGATGCCGGCGAGACTAGTAATTATGCCTTCGGTCAGGAGTGTTTGGACAGGCTGTCAATTTCGTTGGGAGGGAATACCATTGTGCCTGTTGCTTCCGAGCTTTTCCCGGCTTTCTTGGCTACTCCTGAATGGGAGGAGCCTTTTTTTTTAAAATATTTTTTAAAATATTTTTTAAAATTTTTTAATTCTGCCGTTTGCCACGTGTGCATTTTCCGTCTTTGATGTAACAGCAGGGACCAAAACGGGAAGCGTTTTTCAGGATAAGGACAAAAAGCGATAAAAATAAAATCTAGGGACCAAAGTGGGAATCGGCTGAAAATGTAGGGACGAAAATGTGATTTCCGCATTTTTCTTACTAAATGAAGCAAAACATATTTTTGGGAAGCTCTTCTATCTTCAATATTGTAAAGGTGGCGAAGACTAATATTAGGTCAAGTCAGATCAGTTTTACTACCACTCGCAACCCGACTCGATTACAATCAGGTTTACTAGGGAGAAACCCGACCCGACCCAAAAAGTACGGGTCTCGGGTCGGGTCTATCTTTCCTTCTTTTTCTCTTTTTTTTTTTGTTTTTTTTTTGTTTTTTTTTCAAATTGTGTGAAGATGAAACTGTGAAAGGCCTAAATAAACATTGAAATAGCCACCACTTCAATGAGCTATTAATGGGGAAAAAATTACTTACCCTATTACTCAAACTTACCATTTAAAAGTTATCATGGTTTAATTTTTATTTTTAAACTTCTATGTTTGAAGAAACTCCACTCTTTATGATAATAAATGTTAATTCCTTTTTTCTTTATCAAGTTAATGCATGTCTGTTTAGGCAATATTTTATTGAAATTATTTTACTAATTTAGTGATTTACATTAATGTGAAAAATTAAATTCAATAATTTATTTATTGTTGTATAGGTTTAATGGTCGTGATTTCTTGATTAGGCAACAAACTTTTTTCAAATTTTTTCCTTGTGTAAATCTTGACCCGCTCCTCATTGAATGAGAAAATAAAATTTACCATTTTTGTTTACATCAGCACTAGGATTAGTTTGGAAATATATTTTCCAATAAGAAACAAGATCCTTGACATAATTATGATCAAAAAAAAAAAAAAGATCCTTGACATAATTAGGACCGAAATAAAATATTTTTTAAACAACAATTTGACTTTCACTATGGAAAATATTATTGTTAGAGTTATTCCTTTTTTGTAAATTCCAATTATTTTATTATCATTTTAACCTTCATTTGGATGGAAAGTATTGTCATTAGAAAATTATTCTACAATAAACAAAATTATGCTAAAAATTATATTTGGAAATATTGCAAGAAAAGACCATTACTATTTAAATAAAAGCAATATATAAAAACAACATTTGAAAGTTTCGGGAAAATGTCAAATAGGTTAGTTTGTATTTAAATATAACTTTTACAATTTCTTGATTAGGCAAAAAAATGTCATTTGGTGAAATGAAGGGAACTGGCTAACTTTGTACGTAATTCTAGTATTATCTAAGAATAGAAGCAAATAGGTTAGTTTGATGCAACATTAGTACATTCCCTCTGCAGTTAATTAAAATGTGGTCATCGTGTGGCAAACACGAAATATTAATAAGCTGTAACGACTTGCTTTGCAAATTAATGTCTTATTTTCTCTAGCTTTAGAAATTTAGTTAATATAAAACATAAGCTTAATCAAATTCAATTTATTTTTATCTCACGCATATACAAATATATATTGAAAGTCGTTAAGAGCTTTGTAATTATGTTAAAAATTATATTTGGAAATATTGCAAGAAAAGGGCATTACTATTTACTAGTCAAGGCAGCACGTGCACGTGCTAGCCACGGGGGAAAAAAGTGGTGATTAGAAGCAATTTTAGATTTTATTTATATCACAAAATAAAGATATAAATCATTTGACTTTTAAAATATATAGAGATTTACATTAATCAAAAGAGACATTAATTTTAAGAATTTTGATAATTATATCATAAAAAGTTAATCTCAATCGTATAAGACCGTGACAAATCCCAATCCAATATTTTATTATTTTATTTTGACCTATAACCTACACCTCAATAGTTGCGAATATATTGTAATAACAACAAAATGTCATGACATTTATAGTTGTGCTAGATCTCAGTATAATATTTTATTATTTTATTTTATTTTATTTTGACCCATAAGGAATTGATACATGTAAACAATATTTTCATAATATCTCTATGTATACATTGTACTTAATTACAATGTAAATTTATATTGTAGACACAAAAAAAAATTGGCAAATTTTGTACACATTTACAATATTTGTACAATATTTACCCTTTTTTGTGCAAATGTGTATAATATTAACCACTTTTGTGTATTTACAATGTAAACTTGCATTGCAAGTACAAAGTAAACATATAAAGATCTTAAAAAAACAAAAAACAAAAACAAAGCTCAAACCAACTGGCATACTTGAAGGGAAAAAAAGAAAAGAAAAGAAAAGAAAAAGTGCACCTCACTAATTGAATAAACCAAAAAAACATTATTCATGAGCCTTTGGCTCTTTTTATATAGTTAATAGATATGCCAGCTTACATAAATATTAAAAAAAAAAAAAAAAACTTTAGGCACTGTATAAATTAATGTTAAAACGTTGTGAACTTAGCATTTTTTTATTTGATCTATAAGAAACTGAGATCTCAACAATTGTGAAAATATTGTGATAACAATAAGTGTTGTAACATTTTCTCAAAACATTTATTTTTAGTTGTGATTGGTCACAAACTCATATTTTATTATTTTATTTCGATTGGTAAGAAATTGACACGTCAATAATTGTGAAAATATTGTGAAATTTGTTGTGTCAGTATAACAATATATATACCAGTTTACATAAATATTTTAAAAAAAAAAATTTAGGCACTATAGCTACCGTGCCAGTTGAATAAACCAAAAACACTACACAATAAGTGTTGTAACATTTTCTCAAAACATTTATTTTTAGTTGTGGTTGGTTACAGTCTCATATTTTATTATTTTATTTCGACTTGTAAGAAATTGACACGTCAGTAATTGTGAAATTTGTTGTGTCAGTATAAAAATATATATACCAGCTTACATAAATATTAAAAAAAAAAAAAAAAAACTTTAGGCACTGTAGCTACCGTGCCAATTGAATAAGCCAAAAGCACTGCACAATAAGTGTTGTAAAATTTTCTCAAAACATTTATGTATGGACTAAAATTGTATTGATCCCAAAATCGGATTGGGCTCAAACGATAACAGCCCAAACAATAAATTTGTAGAGCGTGAATAAAAGAACTAGATTTATCCCAGAAGAAAAACGATTAAACTTAACGATTCAAGATGGTTTGACCCAAATAAGATTATCAAATTTATCCTCAAAACAAACTAAGTTATTTGTTTCATATGGTTTTCTTCAAGACAGAAATTGTATAAGAATTCCAATCCTCCCCCTTAGTGCATCTTTCCATGTTATATACCGCAATCTTCGGGTCATCCTTACCACACACGTGTAGGTTAGATTCGGGAGATTCCTTCCTGTCTCATCCAATACTTTCTAGAACCATTAACCAGTAGCTGTAAGACTGCTTAATCACTGTTCAGGCATCACTTCCACATTAATGCGGCCAGATAGTTGGTTGAGAGGCAATTAATGCGGAGGTAGCAGCCTTTGAAGATATTTGTCTACCTTTTTATTCTTATCCCTGGTCCAATGTCCTACCTTTAGTTGTGATGTAATCTCGAAGTAAGTCTGTGATGATAAGGCACTTAGATTAACCTCGGACACAAGTTGCCAAGAAGGTTTCTGTCCTCGGATGTTTATTGGACCCATCTCATATTGTCTCTACTCCTCTCTTAACTTTATTCTACTCATAACCTTATTTGGGCCTCCTCGGATGGTCTAACGTCTTCAGATAGGGCCATAGGCCCAGTTAATACGGCCTTTAATAATACTTCCTAATTAACTGGCCCCCACAATAGCCCCTCAAAATCTTGCTTTTTGACTCCTCGGAAGAAAAGGATGATTTTGATGTCCTTATCCCGTCTTGTTTTTAGCTTTACTCCGTATTCCTGACCTCCTACATGGCTTTTAGTATGCTCTGGACACGCTCCTGACGCTTCGGCACCCAAGGCATGCCAACATTAAATTTTGGCGACGCCCCTGTCTCCCACATTCAATGGTAAGATGTAAATCGAACGGTGGGGGGCTTTTCTTGTTTTACGAGCGGGAACTTTCCCGCTTGTAACTTCTAAGCCACTATAAATAGTTTTTCAAATCAATTCTCTCTCTTACTTTCAGCAATCACACAATCCTAGAGCTCATACACTGAACATATCACTTTCTTTCATTTCCTTGTGCATCTACAAATACTAAACTCTTGTCCGAGGACCCTCTTTCACACCTGTAAGTCTTCTTAAAACATTTTTTAGCTTTCATCTTAAACTTGTTAATTTTTCTTCGAAACCCCTTAGGAAAATGGGTAAGTTCAAAGATCTGGTTGAATCCGAGGAAGTTATGAGAAGTTTCCGGGCTAAGTATAGGATCCCACCAACAGTGGGCATGAGGTACGCTGCCCAGGGGGAATGGGCTGGCGCTAGGAGAACAGGGGAGGTGGTCATTTCCATGATCGCCTTCATAGAAGGGGGGATGACCATTCCCATGGGTACAATTACTAGAAATTACCTTAGGTTTTTTAGGTTATCTCCCACACAATACGCCCCAAACATGTTTAGGGTCTTGGGAAGTATAGAAGCCTTGAATGAGAGAATGGACTTGAACCTGACCCATCATAATGTGAACTGGGTGTACAATCTTCATAATTTGAAGGGGCAGGGATATTACCTCAAATCGAGGTACCTCGCAGTAAGACTAATCTAGTGCCTTCCCACTTCAAACAAAAATTTAAAGGAGGACTTCTTTATTTTCTCTGGGGAATGGCACGATGGCTTGCCTTGCCCAACGGAGGAGGGAGAACCAGGTGGAAGTATAGCCGTGGACTCATGAATTTTGGTTTACATCTTTTCCTTGTTTGTTCTGTGTCTCAATATCCTTGTTTCTCATGAAACTTTCCTTTTATTTCAATGATTTTGTAGATAGGCATTATACCAAACCTAAACTCAACTTAGTCAACAAAGCGAGCTTGGATAGGGTGTTGCGAACCGAAATATACGTGAACGAAGCTGACGGTCAACTCTGAGCAGCTCATTTGATCCTCGGATACACACCTCTCTCGTTCGCCTTCCAAGCTCCTAAGTACGTAATCCGAGCTCACAATCCTCGGCTTAGCCATATCAGCGTTGCCTACCAGGGGTTCGTTGTTCCAGAGGGTGTTCCACTCCCCAGAGACACTCCCCTCTCCCAGCCACTTTTTGTTGCCAGTCTTTCAGCAGGAGCATCCACATCCCAACCCGTCCTCAGAGAAAAAGAGGACATAAGGGAGGAAGAAAAAGAAGAAAAAGAAAGAAATCTGAAAGAAGTTGTAGATTTGACAGACTCTTCGGACGAGTTCGAAGTTTTCAATCAGACTATACACTCCGAGAACGATCTTGACGAAATGGGTGTACAAAGGAAACCTCAAAGAAGTCTAATGGAGCTGATAAAGAACCAGCCCGGGAAAAGTGCACCAGGGAGACCTGCACAGTCCTAGATTCCTCCTCCTCCCACCAAGTCTCCTTCTCCTGCTCCTCACCAACCTCCTTACCAACCTCCTCAACCAATCAAAGCTGAAGCCGCTGATTTGAAAAGGCGAAGGGAACAGAAGTGGAAAGACGTGGTAGATACTGGAAAATCCCATCCAACCCGAGAGGAAGAGGCCCAACGAGCTGCAAAGCAGCAGAAAACCAGTCATACCTTACAGCGGGGCCAGGAAAGGTCGGACACTCAACCTCCTGAGCCACAAGCTTGGCTGCCCGCACCTATGCACGATGGGGAGCCCCTAAGGGATGATGCATCACTTAGGGATTTCAACGATGGCATTAGGTGCCACGTAGCCTCGGCCGTAGAGGAGGCTTTATTGCTTCCAAGGGACACGGCCAAGCTAAAAAATGCAAAGAAGAATGAACTCATCCTTAATAATAAATGATATTTGGGAATGGTATAGTGTCAACTCTTTTCCCCCTTTTTTTTTTTTTTGCAATTATCATTTACTAATGTATGTTTTTTATTGACTATGATGATGATCCTTCCCTTTTAGGTTATCCAAAACACTTTTAGACTGGATGAGATGTTCAATAACTGTTACCAACAGTTAGAGGATGAAAGGAAAAAATGGGCGTCTACCATACAAACTTTGACCATATCGGAGCATAACCTGGCCGAGGCGAGGAAAAAATTGACTGCTGAGGAGCAAGCTCGCCGTAGCGCTGATTCGGCCTTGAAAGGGGCACAAAGGCAAGTCGAGGATTAGAGGAAGCGCCTACGCGAAGCAAATGAAGAATTGAAGGCTGCTAGGGAGCAATTAGCAGCCCTTAAAAAGCAACTGGAGGAAACCTAACGGCTAAAGGATCAAGCTGATAAATCCAAGGAGGAGGCCGAGAAGGCAAAGGTTGAGGCCAAAAAGGCAATGGACGTGGCCGAACAGAAAGGTTATGACCTCGGGGTAGTTGAGACCGAGGAAGCCCTTAGGGCAGAGGTCCCAGTAGTATGCCGCATTTACTGCAACAAAACTTAGGATAAAGCCCTTAACCGAGCTGGGGTTAAGGCTTCATCTAAGTTGAGGAAGGCAAAGAATGTGTTTTACCCTCCTGCAATCCGAGCCTCGGATCCTCCTTCCACTCAAGCCGAAGTGACTTCCATAACTGCTGATCCAAATCCAGAAGTATTGCTTCAGGATCCTCCTCCTTCTAGCCAACCAGAACCAGCCAAAGAGACCAGTGCTTCCCAAGAAGCATCCTTGGATAAAGCTGCAGCCGTTCCGAAGGCGGAGGTAGCTTCTCAAGGTTTTCAGCAAGATTTGGCCTCTACAGTCATGCCAGCTGAAGGAGCTTCCAAGGACAAAGAGGGAATAACTACCTCAAAGGCAGACAAACCGGCCAACCAAACTTCCAAGCTGAAAAAATAAGCCTTATTTTGTAATTTAATTAGAACTTTTGTAAGGGATTTTGTTTCCATTTGTTTGTTTGTTTTTTTTTAGACATATCTTAATGAAGTATGCATTTTCACTTTTTGGAATTTGTTTGAGTTGCTGATTATCTCATTTTTGTGTTGTTCGTTTTGTTATTTTAGTTTGAATGGTTTCAACTCGATTGTCCTTTGTTTATACAAGAGAAAAAATATAACTTACACACATTAACAGTTGGTAGTTAAAAATGGATGATAACCATTAAGACTATAACATCACATAGATATATTTCAAATACATATATATCCATTCTAATAAATTGAAACTTAACGAAGTGTTCAAAAGTTGGATAAAGTTAAGTCTAAAGTACTTCAATTATACATTAAGTGATGCTCACAGGCCTATTAGGATTTATATCTTCACTAGGTAATTAGGAACCCTGTGATCCGAGGATGGTACTTAAGGGTTTGTTATTTTGAAATGCCCAAGTTCTTGTGGCACTAGCATTTTAATAACAAGAGGCTATATTAGTTTCTATTGAACCCGTTTAAAGTTTCAATAGATGTTATAGGGTATTAATTTCCACTAAGTTTGTGGTCCTAGGAACCTGACATAACTTATTTTCTGTTTAATACTTCAATAGATGTCATAGGGTATTAATTTCCACTAAGTTTGTGGCCCGAGGAACCTGACATAACTTTGTTTCTGTTTAATACTTCAATAGATGTCATAGGGTATTAATTTACACTAAGTTTGTGGTCCGAGGAACCTGACATAACTTTGTTTCTGTTTAATACTTCAATAGATATGGAAACACATGATGTATGATTGGCATAAATTAAAAGAAAACTCAAACTAGATTACTTTTATTAATAATAATACCTCTTGAAATTGTTTACATTCCAAGGATGGAGTACAGCTTTTTCATCTAGGTCTTCCAGATAATAGGCTCTTATTCCGGCTACTGAAGTAATCCGATAAGGCCCTTCCTAATTAGGCCCCAATTTTCCCCAAGTTGGATTCTTGGTGGTTCCCAGAACTTTCCTCAGCACTAGATCTCCTACAGTTAACGGCCTCAGCTTTACATTAGTATCATAGCCTTGCTTGAGTTTATGCTGGTAGTAAGCCAATCGAACCATTGTATTCTCCCTTCGCTCTTCGATCAAGTCCAAACTTTTCTCCAACAGCCCATCGTTACCGTCCGAGGTAAATGTACTAGTCCTTAACATTGGGAAACCAGTTTCAAGAGGGATGACGGCCTCAGCTCCATATGTCATTGAGAAAGGAGTCTCTCCTGTTGACCGTCGAGGCGTTGTTCGATATGTCCAAAGGACATGTGGCAATTCCTCCACCCATTTTCCTTTCGCATCATCCAGCCTCTTTTTAAGTCCATTGACTATAACTTTGTTGACAGCCTCAGCTTGCCCATTCCCTTGAGGATAGGCCGGAGTAGAATACCTATTCTTTATCCCTAAGTCTGAACAGTATTGCCTGAAGGCTTTACTATCAAATTGAAGGCCATTATCCGAGACAAAGGTGTATGGAGTTCCGAATCGCGTTACAATATTCTTCCAGATAAACCTCTTAACATCTACATCTCTGATGTTAGCCAAAGGTTCAGCTTCGACCCACTTAATGAAATAATCCATGCTGACTAGCAGATACTTTTTGTTTCCTAATGCTTTAGGAAAAGGACCTACAATATCTGAACCCCACTGAGCAAAAGGCCAAGGGCTGTAAAAGGGGATTAAGAATTCCTCTAGGCTAGTGAATGTTGGGAGCGAATCTTTGACATTGGTCACATTTTCTAACATACTCCTGTGCTTCCTTCTGCATATTTGGCCATCAATATCCTTAAGTAATGGCCCTGTGAGATAGGGACCTTCCCCCCGTGTGACTTCCACAAATTCCTTCATGCAGTTCCTTTAGAAGTGACTCTGACATCTCGGGGTGTATACAAAGCAGATACGGCCCAGAAAAAGAGCGTTTGTACAACTTTTTGTCTTCGGATAACCAAAACCGAGGAGCTTTCCTCCGTATTTTGTCGGCTTCTATTTTTTCTTCAGGCAAGGTGTCACTTTCGAGGAATTTCAGTATGGGGTCCATCCAGCTCGGCGCTAGGTTGACTTGATAAACCTGAAGCACGTCCTTCCCTACTGGGGTGGGGGTGCACAAATCCTCAACGATTATCACCCGGGGCAAATTCCATGCTGAAGAGGTTGCAAGGGTTGCCAAGGAATCGGTGTGGGTATTTTCACCTCGGGGAATATGTGACAAGTCAAAAGATTCAAATTTCGTTTGCACACGCCTAACTTGACTTAAATATTCCTACATTCTTGCATCTCGGGCTTCCAGTTCCCCTTTCACCTGGCCAACTATCAATCTTGAACCCGAGAATACTTCCACTACCTTTCTGCCCATTTTCTAGACCATACTCATTCCTATCAACAAAGTTTCATACTCTGCTTCGTTGTTCGTGGCTGAGAATCCCAGCCTCAAAGACTTCTCAATGATAATCTTTTCGGGGGATACTAGAACTAGCCCCACTCCTGCTCCTCGTTGATTTACTGCGCCGTCCACATATACTTTCCAGGATGAGACGCCCTGTGTGGAAATCAGGCTAACCGACTTTTCATCCATGTCATGTTGCTTCATCTCAGCTTCTTTTGGGAGCTCGGTGAACTCGGCTACTAAATCGGCGAGGACCTGGCCTTTCATGGAGGTGTGGTTCATGTATTTGATGTCGAAAGCCCCTAGAATTGTGCCCCACTTAGCAATCCTTCCCGTATAATCTGTGCTTCTAAGTATGGACTTGAGTGGTAGCTGAGTTAGGACTACTACGGTGTGCGCCTGAAAGTAATGCAGGAGCTTGCGAGTTGCATGGACTACTGCCAAGATGGCCTTTTCTAGCGATAAGTATCGTACCTCGGCTTCATGAAGTGACTTACTTACGTAATAAACTGGCCTTTGAACGCCACTGTCCTCTCGTATTAAGACAAAACTAACTGCATGAGAGGCAATCGCCAGGTAAGCAAACAGGACTTCGTCCACCTCAGGGCTAAACATGATAGGTGGCCGAGATAGGTACTATTTCAGCTGCTGAAATGCTACAGCGCATTCCTTGGTCCACTCAAATCCTTTCCATTTATGCAGTAAACGGAAGAAGGGTTTGCACCTATTCGCTGACCTGGAAATAAATCGGTTCAAAGCAGCAGTCATTCCTGTTAGTTCCTGCACCTCTTTCGGATTCCGAGGTGCTTGTAAATCGTTAATGGCCTTAATCTGGTCTGGGTTCACCTCAATTCCCCTATGAGTCACCATGTACCCCAAAAACTTTCTGGAGCCTACACCAAAGGAACACTTTGAGGCATTCAGATGTAGCTTATGCTTTCTCAGAATTCCAAAAATACTCGTAAGATCTTCCACATGCTTGGACACCACTTTACTCTTCACAACCATATCATCGATATAGACTTCAATGTTTCTGCCTAGTTGTGGTTCGAACATTTTAGTCATCATCCGTTGATAGGTAGACCCCGCATTTTTCAAACTAAAGAGCATCACTTTATAATGATAGTTTCCAATGGAGGTGACAAAAGCTGTATTCTCTTGATCGTCCAATGCTAGCGGTATTTGGTGATATCCTTGAAAGGCATCCAAAAAACTCATCCGAGGATGACCAACTGTTGCATCCACCAATTGGTCTATCTTCAGCATAGGAAAAGGATCCTTGGGACAAGCCTTATTGAGGTCCATGAAGTCCACGCACACTCGCCACTTCCTAGTCTTCTTCTTCACCACCACCATGTTGGCTAACCATTGAGGATAAAAAAACCTCCTTGATAGCCCTGGCCTGCTTGAGCTTGGCCACCTCACTCCTGATGGCTTTGGCGTGCTCTTTTGATGGTCGCCGAGGTGGCTGTCTCTTCGGAACAATGGAAGGATTCACATTGAGTTGATGACAAATAAAGCTCGGATCTATACCCGGGGCTTCGTATGGACTCCATGCAAACACATTGACATTTTCTCTGAGGAATTCTACCAACTGCTCTTTCTCTCGCGAAGGCAGTTTAGCCCCAACTTGGAAGAATTTCTCTGGATCATTAGCAAGAATTTCCCTCTCTAGATCTTCGCATTTTGCCTCATCGGCCAGTCCATTTAAGGGTAATGCTAGGGCTTTTAATTGCTATAATCCATTATCGGCAGTAGCCGAGGTCTCCGCCTCTGGCCGATGTTCGATAGCCGCTACCAGGCATTGCCGGGCTGCAGCCTGACTTTGTACTATCTCCAAAACTTGACCTCCGGATGGGTACTTTACCTTCTGGTGTAGGGTAGAGGAGACTGCCCCCAGGGAATGGAGCCAAGGTCGGCCTATAATAGCCGTGTATGGAAAGAAAACATCTACAACGATGAAGTCCACCTCCACCACATTTGTACCGGCCTGCACAGGTAGCCTGATTTGACCTTTTAGGATGACCATTCTTCCTTCAAAACTCACCAGAGGTGAACTATAAGCTATCAAGTGCTCAGGCTTCAAACCTAGCCCCTTGTATAAGTTATGGTACATTATATCAGCAGCGCTGCCCTGGTCAACCATTACTCTTCTCACATCATACCTGCCAATTCTTAGTGTGACCACCAGAGCATCATCATGTGGCTGCATGGTTCCTACTTTGTCTTCATCTGAAAAGCCCAAAACCAATGGGATGTCCGTCCTAGCTCTTTTAGACATTGAGCTATACTCCTCGGCTGGAGATCGAGATACTGACAATACCCTGGAAGGATAAGAGCCAGTCCTCCTCGGGGCAGCAAAAATAACGTTTATTGTGCCAATGGGGAGTCTTGAAGAAGCATCTCCCCACATCTTCGAGCCTGCTTAGCTTACCTAACTACTGGAGTGGTGCAAGTGTTGCTTCAACTTCCCTTCTTGGACTAGTTATTCCAAATGGTTCCATAAATTCCTGCAATCCTTAGTTGTGTGTCCATGATCTTGATGATAGTGGCAATAGAGATTCTGGTTGCGTCTTGTAGGCTCTCCTACCATCTTATTTGGCCATTTAAAAAATGGTTCGTTCTTGATCTTTTCCAGTACCTATTGCACCGACTCCCGAAACCCAGCATTAACTGCCTGGGTGTTGGCAGAACCTGACTGCCCAACAAAGTCTTTCCGAGGCCAGTTATTGTTGTACCGGTCCAACCTAAAATCCCTCCTCTCCTGAGGGATTACCTTAGCCTTTCCTTTTCCCTGAAGTTGGTCTTCTTTTACTCTTCTGTACTTGTCAATCTGATCCATCAATTAATGTACACTAATAACAGGTTTACCAGTTAAAGACTTCCTCAAATCATGCTCGGTTGGAAGACCGGCCTTGAAAGTACTTATAGCCACATCATCATGCTCTCCTTCTATCTCATTAAACATTTCCCAGTATCTATCCGAATAAGTTTTAAGAATCTCACTTTCTCGCATGGACATAGACAACAAGGACCCCAAAGGCCGAGGAACCCTGCTACAAGTAATAAAGTGAGCGCCAAAAGCCCGGGTAAGTTTCTTGAAGGAATCGATAGAATTAGCCCTTAAATCGTTGAACCATCTCATCACCACCGGGCCCAAACATGATGGAAAGACCTTGCACATCAAAGCCTCATCTCTGGAGTAGATAGCCATCCTTTGGCTGAAATGGCTAATATGTTCTACCGGGTCTGTCCGACCATTATATAGGGTGAATGTAGATTGATGAAATCACCGAAGAAGATTCGCATCCTCTATATTCCTTGTGAAGGGTGATTTGGAAACTTGGCTTAATGCTTTGTTCATGGCGTTATTCCCCAAGCCTCTGCGAGGCGGACTTTTGTACCTACGTCAATGGTGATACTCCTTTTCATAGGAAAAAGTCTCACTGGGCGGAGTTCTGGACTTTCGTCTATAACTAGCACCATCTGTCTCTTTGGAGGAAGGCTCGGAACTAGGTGGGGAAAATCTTCATCGTGCGTGACGCAACTCTCTTTTCAATTCGTCAATTTCACGTTGCATGTCCCTGTCATTCTTTGCATGGGAAACATGACTCTTCCCTCGAGACTGGCTTTTGCTGGTATGAGTCGTGCGTACACTTCCCTCACGGCCCTCTCTCCGTTCAAGGCTCCGGTGCGGATTGCCATGCTGGGAACCCCTTGATTCTGCTTAGTGTGGGCCAACATCTATCTGGTGCGGCCCCGCTACTGCCTGGTGTGGACTTGCTTCCTCCATTGTGAACGTTGTAACTAAATTTCCTTTGGCTTAGATCAAGCTCTTCCCACAGACGGCGCCAATTGTAGAGACTGAAATTGTATTGATCCCAAAACCGGATTGGGCTCAAATGCTAACGGTCCTAATAATAAATTTGTAGAACGTGGATAGAATAACTAGATTTATCCCAGAAGAAAAACAATTAAACTTAACGATTCAAGATGGTTTGACCCAAATAAGATTATCAAATTTATCCTCAAAACAAACTAAGTTATTTGTTTCATATGGTTTTTTTCAAGACAGAAATTGTATAAGAATTCCAATCCTCCCTCTCAGTGCATCTTTCCATGTTATATACCGCAATCTTCGGGTTATCCTTACCACACACATGTAGGTTAGATTTGGGGGATTCCTTCCTGTCTCATTCAACACTTCCTAGAACCATCAACCAGTAGCTGTAAGGTTGCTTGATCACTGTTCAGGCATCACTTCCACATTAATGCGGTCAGAGAGTTGGTTGAGAGACAATTAATGCGGAGGTAGCAGCATTTGAAGATATTTGTCTACCTTTTTATTCTTATCCCTGGTCCAATGTCCTATCCTTAGTTGTGACGTAACCTCAAAGTAAGTCTATGATGATAAGGCACTTAGATTAACCTCGGACACAAGTTGCCGAGAAGGTTTCTGTCCTCGAACGTTTATTGGATCCATCTCACATTGTCTCTACTCCTCTCTTAACTTTATTCTACTCATAGCCTTATTTGGGCCTCCTCGGATGGTCTAACGTCCTCAGATAGGGCCATAGGCCCAGTTAATACGGCCTTTAACAATACTCCCTAATTAATTGGCCCCCACAATTTATTTTTAGTTGTGGCTGGTTACAGTCTCATATTTTATTATTTTATTTCGACTTATAAAAAATTGACACATCAATAATTGTGAAAATATTATGAAATTTGTTGTGTCAATATAACAATATATATACCAGCTTACATAAATATTTAAAAAAAAAAAAAAAAAAAAAAACAAAGTGGCTCACCAAAATGACACTGTAGATGAACAATGCAAAAACACTAAATGAACATTGCTAAAATACTGTAGCGGCACTGCCACTTTTCACAAAACATTTATTTTCAGTTGTGGTTGGTCACAATTTCATATTTTATTATTTTATTTTGACTTATAAGAAATTGACACTTCAATAATTATAAAAATATTGTGAAATTTGTTGTGTCAGTATAACAATATATATAAAAAAATAAAAATAAAAATAAATAAATAAATAAATAAAACAAATGGAAGACTAAAAGGAAAAAGAAAAAAAAAAAGTGTGTAGCTACTATAACTATAGTGCTGCTTGGTACTGTAGCTACTGTTCAAAACTTAAAAAAAAAAAAAAAAAAAAAAAAAAAAAAAAAAGACAAGTGCCTCACGAAAATTTCACTGTAGATAAATAGTGAAAACCACTGAATGAACAGTGGCAAATCATTGTAGCAGCATTGCCGCTTTTATATATAAGAAATAAAAAATATATATATAAAATCAACACTTGACATTGAAAATTACGGAAAAGATCTATTAAAAATATTAAATAGTAGAGTTAATATATGGAAACTCATTAAAAACTGTTGAAAACACCCTTTAAACAATAAATTAAGAATATTAAATTCCATTACCCAATTAGGTGCTAAGTCTAACAAACGAGTATGGAATAGTGGAATCTGTATTATTTTCTTTATCATTTTCTCCTTTGTTTCTATCATCATAAATACAGTCCTATTTTCTCTAGCATAACCAAAAAAAAAAAAAACTACACTAAGGGTCCGTTTGGATTGAGCTTATTTTTGTTGAAACTGAAAATACTATAGCAAAATAATTTTTAAATGTGTGAATAGTATCGTGGGACCCATTTTTAATGAAAAAGTTGCTGAAAAGTGAAATTTGTGGGTCCGTGAACATTGTACGGGTGCACTGTTCACGGTTGACTTGGTCAAATAGTGCGGCTGGAACAAAAAAAAAAAAAGAAGTCAGAAAACGCAAACGCAACTACTTATAATTCGAATCCAAACACATACTAAACATAACCTATACATATAGAGTAGCCTAGAGAACCAGACACATTTACATATCTCTCTCTCTCTCTCTTTTGAGGGGAATCTCTCTCTCTTGGGTCTGTATCATATTTTTACTAAAAATAGTGCAAGATTCTCAACCATGGTTTCGTGCTTGTCTAATACATTAGTTATGTTTTTTTTTAGATTGGTCGGGTCGGGTTGGACCCGAACCCAAGACAGACCCGAATATTGGATCCAAACCCGACCAAAGCATCCATTCAACCCGCCCAAGACCCTTCAGGTTGGGTCAGGTCGATCGGGTGGGCCGGGTTGGCTGGGTCTAAACTCATCCCTAGGTATAGTCATTCTGCTAGATGTAATTCAATTGAGTGGTCTGATGGAACTCACAATGTGACCATGTGAGGAGTCTGGTTTCTTGTCTCTATTAGGTAAAGGGAATTCACAGCTTTAATGTAGAGTTTGCATTTAGGAATGGTTTGTTCCACCCAACAAGAGGGGATGGAGCATTGGGAGTGTAGGTACACTACACTCCCAATGCTCCATCCCCTCTTGTTGGGTGGAACAAACCATTCAGTGATGGTAATGGGTTGGGGAAAGTTAGGTGGCTCGCAAGACTCACAAGTCACAACCCATTGCTGAGGGGCGTGTGTCTATACTACACTATTAAGGAATTAATAATTTGAGGGCACTCTAATTGGAGGTTAAATGGAACATATAGAACACAACACAATTTAGAGGTTAAAAATTTATAGATTTGAGTCCTATTATATTATACTAATTCTTCAACTTCTTTAGGGTTTTGTTCATGTGAGACTTTCAACATGCACATCTTGTGTTGTGTGAAAGAGAGATCATAAAATAAACGGCTCAGTTAACAAGTGTCTAAGACATTGATAAATATTGATTTTTTTTTTTATTATAATCGTTCACTTTTTTCTACAAAGTTGCACATAAGTCAATTAAAAAAAAAATGATCTAATTAATTGATGCCTATAAACCATTTGTTAATGGACAATTTTAGAAAAAAAAAATTTAATACTACTTTTATTAGAAATGTAAAAAAATTTGAAAAAAGTTAATTTCTTTTTTCTTTTCCCATAAATAATTTCTAAAAATAATTTCTAAACTAAACTTTTCCTTTTAAAAGAAAAAAGAAATGCATTTGTTTATTTAGATAACAAAAACTGTTGTTTAAACACCGCAACGCGTATTTTTACATATTTTTTCACCCACATATATTTTCACAAAACTTAAACTATGTTACTAGAAATTTCTTATTAAACGAGCTTTAAACCTCTATGCTAGATGTTTAAATAAGGTACTTAACCACTATGCTCCCATCAACTCTGGTACTAATGCGTCGACTTGAACCCAAGTACCAAGTTGAGGTGAATAAGGTGTTTAATTACCGTGCTCCCGAATCAGGGTCAAACCAACATGATTAATGATAGCCAAGAAAGAGAGCATGATAAATCCATGAGCACGCAGGCCTTGTCTCCCTAATGAAATTCATACCACATGAAATTCTAACCTAGAACTTCTTGGGAAATTAAGCAACACAGAGACGTTTGTCCTAATACATAGGAATATGGGGTATAAAATCAACCATGCCTACCCGGCGACCAAAATCCAAGAGTATTGTGACTAATTTTGGGGGTAGGGTGCACCAGTTTAGCCAATGGCCAACCTGACCCCCATGTGATTTTACTACTAATTCCTTGATCTTCGTGCTTTGAACTAAGGGTGTGTAAAAAACCGACAAACCGAACAAACCAGCCGAAACTGATCGAACCGTTGCCAAATTTTCAGTTCGGTTCGGTTTTGCTTTTGACTTTTTAAAACCGAAATTATTCGGTTCGGTTTGGTGGTAGGCTTGAATGCACCAAACCGACCGAACCGAACTGAATCATATTATAATATATTTTATATATAATATAAATTTTATAAATATCTGGGCCTCCTATACATAGTTGGGCTTTTCATTTTGTTTAAAAACATTTGAGCCTTTCTTTTTTAAATATGATTTGGCCTTTACGTTTAATGTTTTCAATTTTCATTTTATCATTAGATTAAGTAACTATAATTAAACTAATTACTAATTATATATCTAATTAAACTTAATCTAATTAAACTATAAAAATTAAAAAAATAAAATAAAAAATACCCTACAAACCCATATGTTCTCAGTTCTCACACTCACTCTCAGCCTTCACTCCAATCCCTCTCAGCTTTCACAGTCTCCTTTCATAGCCTCCACTCCAATCCCTCTCACAGCCTCCACTCCACGCTGGCTTCCACGCAAATTTTCCTTTACGCCGCCTCCACACGAATCTGTCTTTGCCACTACCTCGATCTGCTCCTGCCGCCGCCTTCACACGTTGGCCTCCGCATGAATCTGCCTTTGCCACCGCCTCGATCTACCTCTGCCGTCGCCTCCACACGAATCGACCTCTGTCGCCACCTCCACACGCTGGCCTCCCCACACCGGCTTGATCTTTTCATTCTTAGTTTCTCACAGTGACATTTCTCGATAACCCTCTCTCTTTTTTGTATTTTGGGTTTTGTTTAATACTGAATCAATGCTATTTT